>NC_142805.1:31033637-31115928 GCF_049724085.1 Artemia sp. Qi Xiang Cuo
TGGCAGTGGAAAATCTTAGAACCAACGGTAGCAACATTAAAAGTTTGGTCCCAAATACAATCACTACACAACGTCACAGTACCACCTGCTCTTGTAGCTAAAATGATTCATCATTTATCAATGGAGAAATCCCATCAAAATTGGCTTTGGCCTTTGTGAAGAGTGGCAGTGCCGTTGGATCCTGGACTGAATCCCCCCATGATTTTAATGTTTTCGGTCTATCTAGTCTTGTGTGTAAAGTGAATGGTATTCCACTGTACACTCTATCACTTGACAAAACATCCTATAGAACTCTGTAGGAGTTGACCATGCAATCCCTATATGATGTCTCCCAACTATTTGAAAATGGAATAACCGAATTCAAAGTTTTCAAAAAATCATGGAATAATTGTTTTGGACCTTTCAGGCACACAAGATATGAGAACAGCACGAACAGGGACTGTTGGTTTGGAGTGAACCAGGTTCGACTATCTGGCGGAGAGTATCTTGCTACTAATAACGGTCCTATTTGAAGAATATCGGTATACTCCACACGTCAGCTGTTCTAAGCGCTATATATACCCCTAAACTCACACCACCTTCTTAATACAGATAGTCAGGACACATGCAAGCCCCAATACAGTTAACACATCCTACCCTTGAACATAATTGAAAAATTCTAATGCGATAACAATATCCTAATCATTATTAATAGCAGTACATCAACTTTCACGACCAGTCATTGGCTATGTATATTTCGAACAGTGAAGAATGTAGAAATTTCTTATCCTACTAGCTTATCTTATAGATTTCGAACGCCATACATTAGCAACTATATTAAACGCAGGGGGGAAACCATTATTAAAAATCACCGAAGAGTGAAAAATTTGATGACTAAGATATTTGGCTTTCATGTACAACTCTTTTTCATGTTCAGATGTCGTGGCTAGCAGTTTCTCAACATCTACGTTGACTTACCTCAATTGAATGACTTTCTAGTGGAGAATATACTTACAAGTGTATTTAATATTGATTTTAGTGCCCTAAGAATTAAATGTTCTAAAGATGTATGTGAAATTGTTTATTAATACAAAAAATTTATATACATGATAAAACGACTTTTCTACTCTTTAGATTTCATCCACTACTAGGTATTTGTCGACAACAACTAGCGCAGGTAGAATATTTGAATTCACAGTATACTGATCCTGATGTACTGCAATGTCAGGGTCACATTTTCTACAGTAGAGTGTAACTTCACTCTTGTCATATATCTTTGTATAGTCAATGATACTATTCTCATTCATTCTATAGAATTCACATGTTTCAATTTGCGTATTTGAAGCAATTTCATAAACTGTGTCCTCAAGTGTCGAATCACTTTCCATCACAGCCAAATAAAAATCAGTGGGCTTATAATGAAAACACACATTGTCTTCACAACAATGACATAGAAACCATATTCTCTTGTTGTTCCAACAGTTGAATCGCTGACCCGGATCCTCCTCCCAGAACAATCTAAAACCACGACGATACCAATCTCGTAGCAATAAACTAAAATCACGGTTAGGATGCTTTCCAATCATACCGGGATATGTATTCTCCCACTGATTACATTTATCATAATGGCAATTGGAGCATAGGTGGCCTCTAGGATGAGAGTCAAACAACTCTTCAAGACAGGAATTACAACCTTTAATTTGTACAGCATATCCTCTATGCAATTTACACGGGTTGCATAATCTACACTTTTCATCATACTCATCAATTATTGTGTAATTCTCAAATAATGACCAGCTGCCCAGTGAGTACATACATAACGGACATGTATGGAACATTTTGTCATGTGTTGACGCTCTCACTGCCACAATGAACCTGAGCTAGCAACACCAAAAATTGTCTGAGATAGAGAGAGAGAGAGAAGTAAATCATTCTTGAGCACCATCTTTCTCATGAAAAAAGTCCTAAATTTCTAAACTAATGTTTAAAAGCATATCCACAATATCATTTTGCCGTGTCGTGATCAATATATCAATAAATTGTGTAAATGCATTTGGACCACGGCGTAGAAGCTTCATACAATAGTCTAATGATGGAGAATCAGTTTTCATTATATCGACAAGCATTCCCTGAGAAAATATCTTCCTTTGAATAGACAGCTCTAGAAAATTGTCATCTAGAATCAAACATTTTTCCATAAGAACTAGATTCCTCATGATTCACTCTTTCTCGAATCTATCCATTTTTTAGAGTCCTAACTCTCTCACGACCAACTTCAAAATAAGCAGAATTTTTTTTTCTACTCTAAAAAATATACGCTAGTCTACTATAGAAAGAAAAAAAATACCATTGATTTAGAAACAATTTTATTGAACATAATTACAATAATAATAATCACTGATGCATTTTGTTCTCATCAATATATTTTGATAGGACATCGAATACCGACCGAAGTTTATTTATATGGAGAATATTCACTTTTCCAGCAAAACATAGCTGCTCCTCCTGCTTAAATTTGCTTAATGTTATCACGTATCTAGCATACATAGTGTCCCATTCAAGGCATAGTCTACAACCAGCGGTTATTTCCACATCTAGATTAGGCATTCTTGTGTAACTGCTGCTTTTGCCGGTTCAAAGATAGATCTACACTAGTGCAAATGCACTAAACATTTTTTTCCTCCAATTATGCCCTTGCCTAAAAATTGTTTTCATTAAAATCAAGTTTCTTTCTTAAACTGGCAGTGAAGAAAATTAATCCTTTTATTCAAATCCCAACCACCAATCAAGTTGTATCCGCTCTCTGTGAAAAGGTGTCATGCTTCTATTGAATAACATTGAAATTACTATGGCAGTACGCAAATAACATAAAGATTCCTAGGGGCGTACGCAAAGTATAATGCCATGTGAGAGGATACTCACTCTCTTTGAAAAACCAAACCAGACTATACCTAACAAACCAGACTATACCCACCAAACCAGACTATACCCACCAAACCAGACTATACCCACCAAACCAGATTATACCCACCAGAAACCTGTTTGGTACAGGGGCGTACGCAAAGTATAAGGTTGATTACTACTATCCAATCAAAATTTTAAGATAGCCATTTTGTTCAACGTAGTTGAAAGTTCTGGATATTGGGTCTTTGAGTATGACAACCCCCCACAGCTTTCAGGGCAAGGGTTGTAAGTTATGCTCTTGGGGCATATAAGGTTTTTATAGGACGTGTTGTCGTAGAAACTTCAAAAAGGGCTCATTTGATTGGAATTTGAAACGGCTAGTGCCCTTTTTAATAGTCGAAAGTGATTGGAAGCCAACTAACACCCCTTCCACGCCCACCATTTCCCCAAAAACGTCAAATTAAATTTTGAGATAGCCATTTTGTTCCATGCAGTTCAAAGTTCAGGAAATTATACCTTTGATTAGAACACTCCCCCCACAGTCTTCAGGGCAAGGGTTATAAGTTATGCCATGGGGGCATATAAGTTTTTATTGAAATCTTTGTTGTAGAAACTTGAAAAAGGACACATTCGATTGGAAATACAAAAGGCTAGGGCCCTTTTTAATAGTCTCGAAAGGGATTTGAGGGCAACTTACCCTCCCTCTCATGCCCACCTTTCCCCAAACACATCCAATCAAAATTTTTAGATATCCATTTTATTCAGCATAGTTGAAATGTTTTAGAAACTTGTTCTTTCAGGATGACAACCCCTCCACCCCCCCCCCCCAGCCCTCAAAGCAAGGGTCGTAATTTATACCTTGGGGGCATATAAGGTTTTTATAGAAAGCGATGTTGTACAAACTTCAAAAAGGGCTCATTCAATTGGAAATTGAAAGGGCTAGTGCCCTTTTAATATTATTTCCCCAAACAAATCCAATCAAAATTTTGAGCTATCCATTTTGTTCAAGGTAGTCGAAAGTTCTGGAAATTAGGTCTTTTAGGATGATAACCCCATCAGAGCCCTCAGTGCAAGGGTTGTATGTTATGCCCTGGGGGCATATAAGGTTTATATAGAAAGTTGTTGTAGAAATTTCAAAAAGGGATCATTTGTTTGGAAATTGAAATTTCCCTGTTTAATAGTCGAAAGTGAGTGGAGAGTAATTAACCCCCTTCTCACGCGCACCATTTCCCCAAACACAGTCAATTAAAGTTTAGAGATAGCCATTTTGTTCAACGTAGTTGAAAGTTCTGGAAATTATGTATTTGAGGATGATATATACCCCATAGCCCCAGGGCGAAGGTTGTAAGTTATGCCCTGGGGGCATATAAGGTTTTTATAGATAGAGTTGTCGTAAAAACTTCAAAAGCGGCTCATTCAATTGGAAATTGAGAGGACTAGTGCCCTTTTTAATAGTTGAAAGTGATTGGAGGTTAACTAACCCCCACTTACGCCCATCATTCCCCCAAACACATCCAATCAAAATTTTCAGATAGCCATTTTGTTCAACGTTGCAGAAAGTTTTGGAAATTATGTCTTTGAGGATGACAACCCCCCCCCCCAACCCTCAGGGCAAGGGTTGTAAGTTATACCCTGGGGTAGATTTTTTATTGAAAGCGTTGTCGTAGAAACTTCAAAAAGGCTCATTTGATTGAAAATTCAAAGGGCTAGTGCCCTTTTTAATAGTTGAAAGTTATTGAAGAGCGACTAACGCCCCTCTCACGCCCACCATTTTCCCAGATATATCCAATCAAAATATTGAAATAGCTGTTTTGTTTAACGCAGTTGAAAGTTCTAGAAATTAGGTCTTAGAGGATGACAACCACCCTCACAGCCCTTAGGGTAAGGTTTGTAACTTATGCCCTGGGGACATATAAGGTGTTTATAGAAAGTGTTATCGTAGAAACTCAAAAAGGGCTAATTCGACTGGAAATCGAAATGCTTAGTTCTCTTTTTAATAGTCGAAAGTGATTTGAAGGCTTGACATTTTTATAGTAAAGATCGATGTGATTATAATGTAATATTTTTGTTGTTGTTGATGTTGTTTAGACCAGGGTACTTCAAATCGAAGGAGCTGTCGTAGGAACTTCGAAAAGGGCTCATTCGATTGAAAATAGAAAGGGCTGATGCCCTTTTCAACAGTCGAAAGTGATTGGAGGGAAACTAATCCCCCTCCCACGCCCACCCTCCCATTTGCACTTATGTTTAAAAACTAAATGTGGCTTAAGATTAAATAAAAATGCACTGTGTCAATGCTAATTCCCAATAAGGCATCTCAGCAGTATCCTAAGAACGACTGAGGGTATTATGTTCAAACTTTCGGGGCTACTTCTGCTCTTAAAATTTAACCAAATCGAAATAGCGTAAGTGTATCCAAGCTATCAAAGAAAGTAAACAGATTTTTTTGTGAATGGTATCAAGTTTTCCATTTCAGGTTAACTAGAGGAGGTATGAAGCTAAATTAAACAATACTATTTGTGTCCAGATTTTTAAAAGGATGTATGTTGTTAAAAATTGCTGAAAATTTTTCTCCAGCATACAAATAGCAGGCCAAACAATAAATTATTAAAGAAACCAAAAAATTTAAAGTATTCTTTTCTTTTTCCCTGAAAAGATTATGTCAATATAAAACATACAGAAATTAATTTAAAAACTTTTTCCACAAAATAAGTTTTTCAGAGAAAAGTAAAGAACTCCATTACACAAAAAATGAACAAAAATAAAATCAAATAATTCACTAAGCGTGAAACTACCACAAATCAGCATCGATAAATAAATGAAACCCAAAACGAACAGAAACTACAATAAATAATAGAGTCAAACTCAAAACGAGCAGATATTAACATAAGTTGGGCTCAAAACCCCAAGGCCAGAACATAATTTGCACTTTACTGAAAAAAATACAAATGAATGTGCATTGTCAGTTTAATATACATATACTATTTATTTATTTATTTTATTTTTAACCCACTGTACAATAAATGTAAAATAGTGGAGCAATACAAAAAAAAAAAAAAAAAGAACAACGACAATCTAACCACAAATATAATCACTAATAAAAAAAACGGATAAGACAGTGATGTGGGCCCAGCCGAAAACTAGCATCCTGACTGATCTTCACTTGCACCGTTTCAAGCTAGGACAGAATTGCTGTTGCACCATAACGACCAACAAGGCGCCTATTGCGCACAGCAAGCGGCAAATACAATAGGAACTTACAGTATCTAAAATAATTAACCTTCATTTGTTTCAGATCATGCTTAGTAAAAAGCGGATACAGCCCAGAAGCGGATAAAATCACATGGTCACAGAAACTACAGTAGAGTTTAGCAAGACCATGCCTATTAAAACGTCCACGGTTTGCAACTATTTTCGCATAACCAGTTTTAAGCTTATCCTTCGAATCACAAATAAATTTACACCAGATGCTTCCTACGGATTCACATATGGAAATACCAAGCCATTAGATAACAGGGAAACTAGGTACCATAAAGGTGTTGCAAGCAAGGGGAGTAGCAGGGAGATAAACAGCGTTGAAGAGTAAATATTCACATTTCGAAGTATTTAATGATAGGCCTATTTCACTAAGCATAGATCCAACCATGCTAACGTTCTGTTCAAGCCTCCTTTTGGAACGGCTAATCAGGAGGAGGTCATCAGCATTTGCTAAATAAGACACTTCCGAAAAACCAAAAAAAACAACTGGAGGGAATCTTATTAATCACACTCGAAATACAAGCATTGAAAATATGAGGCGAAAGATTTCCTCCTTGCCTAACCCCGCATTTAACAGGAATATTTCCAAAAGCACATCCATTCGATTTCAATCTCACATAAATGAATTTGAATACCAAAAACGTAAAAGAGAAATAATCGATGGGTTTATACCAAGCTGATGTAAAGAATAAAAAGCCTGAGGGTGCACAACACTGTCGAAACCTTTAGATATGTCTAAAGCACATATATGTAATGATTGACCTTTCATTTGTGCATCCTTAAAAAGGAGAGCAAGCAACCGATGTGCATGTTGACAAGAAATCCCCTTTCTAAATCTAAACTGATTAACATCATAATTTCACAAATTCAATAATATAAGGAAGAAGCACATATTCAAAAAGTTTGCTAATATTGCAGGTGACAGTAATAGGCCTATAAGAATCACATTTATTTACGTCTTTTCCTCTCTTTACAATTGAGGTAACAGTACCACATAGGAAACTATCAGGCACTAAAGAACAACCAAGACACATTTGAAAAAGTAGCTGCAAATGTTTTACAAGTTCCCGAGAATCTTTCCGTAAATGTAAAACACTTATACCATCAATATCAATAGACTGAGACTTCAGCCGCCTGATCGAATCAGTAATTATCTCAGCTGACACAGGAGGGACATGCTTTTGTTGCATCTTTTTGGGAAGGCACTTACCAAGGAGTTGGGAATATCGGCTATGTACAGCGAAATTAATACGTAAAAAAATATTAGAATAATGTTGGATCCAAGCTGATTGCGGAATATTATCACTCTTATAATCAGTAAACTTAGAAGAATTCGTCACAAACTTCCACTCTTTCGAACTTTTCGGAAAATTAACTCCAGCTTCACGGACGGACCGCAGTTGTCTTTTATAAGCCGTTTTCGTTTTACGTTTAATATAAAAAACAGTACCACGAGAGGGACGCCCACAAGCAATCCAAATACGTAACCATAGCTTGGCCTGATTTTTCACTTTTTTCAAAAGAGGGTCATAATTCCAAACAAACTTTCGCGTGTTGGACCGAATACGTTCAATTGGGACAGCTACTTGTTCGGTTTTTTTTCAAACATAAAATAATTTGATGATAGTACGTGTTCAGTTACGAACAAGCACAGTGTGAGATAATTCCGCGACAGAGGAAGTTATAAGGTACAGTGACGGCACTCAGCAGGCTTGCAAGCGTGGCCACATATAGAGGCCAATCACAACGATTCCAATTTCGCCGTTGAAACTACTTTTTTTCTGCGGATTGGGGAGCATTTATTACTAGTTTAGATGTGACTGACACACACAGATATATGGGTATGTGGTCATAATCTCTTTCATCTTCATCAAAGTGGACAGTTGAAGTTGTAACACCAGCAGAGCATACACAGTGGTCAAGGTTAGACCGGGAGCCGCTGGCATGTATGTAAGTAAATGGAAGATCTTTTGTCAGAATCCGGAAACCAAAGGGGAGGCACTCGAGCAGTGAATCGGATGGGGGGGAGGACATTGTCATTTCACAGTTCATGTCACCCATTAGTAGCCAATCATAACCAAGTTTCTCAATACCCGATACCAAATTTTCAAATTTTTTGCACGCTTTAACAAAATGGGCGAATGACGCAAGATTATTCTTATTATGCGGCAAATAAACATTGACTAGTACAATATCACCAAACCTGACGGCTAAATAAATATCATCAGATCCGTAACACTGTGGGGAAAGGGAAGAGAGTTTCCGATTCAGCACGCAAGCCAACCCACCGGAGGGACGACCACGAGTTCTTCGGGCATTTGTAGAAAAAACAATGTGGCCGGGACTACGTCGAAGAAAATTTACGCTCACAGCCGGCAATAAATGTTCTTGAAACAGGACTACATCAAATGTATCAAGAAGATTATCAATACAAATGTCTTTATCTTTGGTCCCATTAATATTAAAAGAACAAATAGAGATAGGCAAAGATATCATTTGGCAATACCTTTGTTAACAATAGCACGCAACTTGGGACATCGCAAACTATATGACACATGGTCTCCACCACAGTTAGCGCATTTAGGGGAAAACTGACAGGGAGAGTCCTTTGATGATTTGTGGGGATCGGAGCATCGGGAGCATTTCACGACTGGGCTTCTGCAATTGGCAACTACGTGGTCAGGAGAACGGCATCTATAGCAACAACGCGGGATCTGAAAATACTCAAAAACACGCAAAAATTCATAATCAACTTTCAATCCAGTTTTAATGTCATTGATCTTAGTTGCAACATCTACAAACGAAATTCTGAGTGCATGGGAAGTTCCAAGCCGTGTTATGTCAGAGACTCCAGGGTATTCAGTAAGGCGAGAGATATTATAATAAGTGTCCATATCCATTAATAGCCCAAAATATTTCTTTTTGCTAAGTTTGACTTTAGAGTTTGCTAAAACTGAGGGCACAGCCTTGCAAAAATCATTCACGGCCACATTATCGATTCTTACAACAAGTTTATTGTTAGTCGACCGTATGCTGCTAATTGCCTCATGACCGGAGATCTTGTCAATTACCTCTCTACGTTTTGCTGGGTTATTCAAAACCTTAGGCACATTCGAGATAACAACTGTGGCTATATTATTATTCGCGGGGACAGTAGGTAATGCCGGAAAATTCATATCATAATTTGTGAGCTTAGAATCAATAACTTCTAGAGTTCGGCTAATTTTATTAATCTTGGTAGCTAAGCGTGAATATTCTACAGCCGGTATGGTAGGAACTTCGATTGGAAGTCGGATCACATAAATAGGAATAGTTATGTTCTCAGAGTCACATTTCCGGATTAAATCAATCATATCTCTGATATTGTTTGCAATTGCTTTATTGCCAACGCGCTTAGGACAACAGTCATCTGGAACTGTAGCTGAACAAAGTTCAATCTTTGCAGTTGAAACAGCCGAATTCTTGAAAAATCAACCGCATGACTCATGATGATATCGTCGTCAATTCCCGCTTCAAAATTCACTTGGATAAAGTTCAAAACAGGCGAATAAACATACCTCTCATTATCACTTGCAGCATTCATAGTCCGCTTTATACCGGTTTATCTAGGCAGGCAATTCACATCACGTCTTGTCTTGGCAAGAGCTAAATGAATACTGTTTGAATGAAATTTAGTAATCAAAATGTTAATACTATTTGATTTATTAAAGTTATAAAAGTAAAAACATTAATATTTTTTTCAGTAAAGTGCAAATTATGTTCTGGCCTTGGGAAGGCATAGGGGTTTTGATCCCAACTTATGTTAGTTTCTGCTCGTTTTGAGTTTGACTCGATTATTTCAGGATTAGAGGGTCTTTTAGGGGGGGGGGGGGGAGCGATATGATTCTTTGCAAAAAAAATACCAACGTTTTTTTTCAATTTCTGGGCAATTTGGAAATTTTCTCATGGTTGTCACTAAGCTTTGAAAAAAATGTTTCTTGTGCTTAAAACGTCACATCATCCATGTTTCACGTGTTTTTTTTATGTCCGTGAGCATTGAGACTGAAACCCCCAACACCTCCCCCCACACTTCAATAATTCCGTTTTTCGGAGCTTACCTAATTTCTACGAAAGAAAAAAATGGGTTCTTCGACATCTTTCCGAAAATTAATGCTAGTAAATGCACAAAATTTGACATGAAACACAATCCCTAATTTTTGTTAAAATAAATTTTCTTGGAGATTTAGGATAGCCCATGTTTTTATGGGGGGGGGGGAAGGATTTCGAGACAGTAGAAACACTGACCTCCCATCTGGGCTCCTTTGGTTGAATTTAACATGATTATGACTCGTATAACAAGATAAGGACAGGTTTTGCAGATGAAGATGACAGATTGCTAAATATCAGTCTTTTCAGCTATCAATCTAGCGGCAAACACAATGCAGGTCGTCCCCTAATAGGGAGAGGTCGTAAGAATGGATTTCAAGGAAATTGGAACGTCTTGGGAGGTTATAAAGAGAGAAGCTTTGAATAGATTGGGAAAGTGGAGGAGCGTGCGCATCTGTGTTCGCTTCATGCGGTTTCGTACCTTAGTAGTAGTAGCAGCAAGATAAAGTAAATATACCAACCACTTCTTTCGTTTGCAGCTCAGGCTGAAATTCCCAAACAAAAGGAAGATTTTCAAGACGCTGCTTCATTTTTATAACCAGTTTTTGGCTATCATCTTCAGACAAATAAACATCGGAGCCCTGTCTGGCTTTCTGGTCATTCACTGTGGATTCCACAATAGAGACTAGACGTTTGTTTGAAGCTTCGATTGATGGATTTAATGCCTGAAAGAAAAAAAGAAAACAAGTCTAATACTGATGCAGATTAAGAAAAAAGGACAAAATTAAGAATAGTTCAGCAGCCAGTGAAAGTAGTTTCTATTTAAACGAACAACAACAACAAAACTGTCAGATAAATGCAAGACTACAGCTACATATAGGGCGGGCCATTAAACAGGAGGAGGGGGGGGGGGTCAGAAGATTTTTTGTAGGATTGGCGTAAATAAAATAAAAAATAGATTTTTCAGCAACTTTTGTAACAGCTCTCAGAGGGGGAGGGGTATTTGAACTGAACAGGGGATATACACCCTGTTTTCAGGCAGCTTGTAGGCTATATAAAAACAAACTGTAAGAGCATAAAACTAGTAAAAAGAAAGAGTGCATATGGAACTGGGAGGATAATAGTATAATAAAAACATAGACCATATTAGCATATAAAATAAGTATAATTATTATAATTTTTAATTAATGATTAAATAAAAAAACATTTTTTTTAAACTGAAACCAAGGAGCGACATTAAAACTTAAGACAAACAGAAATTATTCCGTGTATGAAAGGGGCTGTCCCCCTCCTCAACATCTCGCTCTTTACGCTAAAGTTAGACTCTTTCTCACAACTCTGTTTTTTAAAACAATTAAAAACTTTAGCGTAAAGAGCGAGGCGTTGAGCAGGGGACATCCCCTTTCATATACAGAATAATTTTTGTTCGTTTTAAGTTTTAATGTTCCTTACTTTCAGTTAAAAAAAACTTGTTTTTTGTATTTAACTTCTGAACGCTTTGAATTAATGCAGCCTTGATTTTGGCTCACTGTACATGAATAATTAGAATGAAATTTGCATACTAATTTTATGGCTTTCTCTAAATTTTGTTCCGACGTAACTTACTAATTAAATTACGTAACGAAATTCTATATTTATATGTTTTTATTACGTATGTTAGGGACTTTACCCTAGTCAATACCTCGCGCTTTATGCTAAAGTTCGAATTTTCTTCGGATCACAAACCCCTGAATCACAAAGGCCGGTTAATTAGAATAGGCTTTAACTTTAGTGTAAAGGGCGAGGTGTTGACTAGGGGGCGAACCCCCGCATATACGTAATTTCTGTTTAAGTTTTAATGTTGCTCCTTGCTTTCAGTTGAAAAAACTTGTTTTTTTTATTTAATTTCTGATCGTTTTTTAAATAATGCTGGGAAATCCGGTGCCCACTTCATAGAAATGTCCCTTCCCCCAGGAAAACATCCTCCTTGGAAAGCTCCTCCCCGGTAATCCCCTCCTCCAACCCCCCCCCCAACCAGAAAAAAATCTCTCCTGAAACGTCTGTATACTTCTCATTAACCAATACTAGGCTATATGTAACAGTGGGCAAAGTTCAAAACTTGCAGCCCTTCCCCCGAGAACTGTGGGGATTAAGTCATCCTCAAAGACATATTTATTAGATTTTTTACTATACTGAACAAAATGGTTATCTCAAAATTTAGATTGGGTGTCTTCGAGAAAAAATGAGCGTGGGAGGGGGCCAAGTTGTCCTCCAATTTTTTTGTCTCTTAAAAAGGCCACTACAAGTTTTAATTTCCGTTCAGATGAGCCCTCTAACGGTATACTAGGACTACTGAATTGATACAATTACCCCTGGGGAAATAAAAAAAATTAAAAATAAAAAAAAAAATAAAAAAAAAAAAAAATAAACACGCTTCCGTGATCTTTCTTCTGGCAAAAAATACAAAACTCCACATTTTTGCTGATAAGAGCTTGAAGCTTCTATAGTAGGGTTCTCTAATACGCTGAATCTGATGGTGTGATTTTCATTAAAGTTCTATGACTTTTAAGGGTTGTTTCCCCCTTTTTTCGAAAATAAGGCAAATTTTCTCAGACGCGTAACTTTTAATGGGTAAGACTAAACTTAATGAAGCTTATATATTTGAAATCAGAATAAAAATTTGATTCTATTGATGTATCTATTGGTATCAAAATTCCAGTTTTTAGAGTTTTGATTACTATTGAGCCGGGTCGCTCCTTACTTACAGTTCGTTACCACGAACTGTTTGATAATAAAAAAAAATATTCGAAAGCCACTCGCCTACATTCCAGAATAGGAAGTAAATCTTCTTGCTATGTGTTTTTTTTCAGTTATTCTAAAGATAAAATCTCTGCTTTCAAAATGTGTAAATTTTTTTAGAGGATCAAGTTTCATATAGTTTCTGTCCGAGAATCACAAATGAATAAGTTTCCATTAAAGTCTACATGTCTCAATATAATCGACACTTAGGATAAGGATCTACTTATGAATGAAAATGATTTGAACATTTCGAAACCAAAAATAATGCACCAAGCCCAAGACAGTGCAACGATCATCTTATTTTGTACAAGAGGAATTAAAAACCCGAGGACGCCCACCAGGCGGTTTATCCACTGAAGAATAAGGGCTTGCGCCCTTTTTGATAACCGAAAGTCATTGGAATTCAACTAGCACCCCTCTCAAACAACAAAAGTACGAAGAACAATAGGGAAATCTTTTTGCAAGACAGCGGAGATAATTTGAATGAATATTTCGGCCCTATGTCCAAGGGCCGTCCTCAGCAAGACAAAAATATATGAAAGAAAAAATAATCACAACAACATGCAACCAATAAAACCAAAAATTAAAAAATTTTCAAAGCAGTCCTAGCATCCTTACTTCAGCGAAGTTCAACCAGGACTGATTAAAAGTAAGGTAAAACAAGGCGATTCAATGAGATGAAAGAAAAATAATTTAAAACACGTTCTTATTGCTAATCCAGCTTTTTTGGCAGCTAACCTCAAAGGTCTTTTTGTGACCGGTTCTGTGTTAATATCTATCGGTTTTTTAAAATAATTTGTAAGATCTTTTTAATTAAATTTGTGTATAGAGCATTTAGTGTATACTCCCCCAAGTCCCTATTTAAGGAAATATTATTATTAATCTTAATTCTGATTTCAATTGATTCTCGGACTACCTGCGCTAGAACGCTTGAACCAAAGGAAATTCAAATTCTCGAAAAAGGTTCAAAATTCTCTTTTCTTCCAAGACATATCCCTGTAGCAGATTTAATTTCCTCTCTAGAATCCTCTGTGCACAAATTTTATACATCTCTACCCAACCCAGATGAAGTTAGGGCTAGTCATATTGATACCCTTTACAACAATCAAAAAAAGATTAATTCTACCGCCAATAAAAAACCAGATAATTTGTATGACCTAAAAATAGTATCTAATCTCCGTAAAGATTCATCCATTATTATAACTAAAGCAGATAAAAGCGATTCTCTAGTTGTCATGGATAGGACAGATTATGATACAAAAATTTATTCTCATCTAAATGACGAGACAATATATAGAACTACAACCCAAGATCATACTGATCAATTTGCAAACAAAATTATAAATGAATTAAAAAGTTTAAAACAAAATGGTAAAATTACTCCACAACTATACAATAAATTTTTCCCCCTCGGTAGCTTTTGCCCAAAGTTTTATGGTCTACCAAAATTACACAAGCAAGGCATTCCTTTAAGGCCCATAGTAGCTTGTACGAAAGCCCCCACATCCAATATTGGGAAATGGTTATGTACAGCCTTTAAACCTTTGCTTTACTCTCAAAAATCATATATGTAATTCGGTAGATTTGGTTGAAAAACTCAAAAACGTAAATATCTCAGAAAATACAATTATAAGTAGCTTTGAAATTGTTTCAATGTATACAAATATTAATGTCACAGTATCTGAACAGTTATTAGAAAATAAAATCAAAAAAATTAGCACTTAATTGAAGCTTCAGCAGCAGGAATAGATTGTGATGTCTTAATGACCTTGGTTAAACTTTGTAACAAGTACTCAATGTATTTCCAATTCCGTAATTGTTTTTACCAGCAAATTAATGGCTTAGCAATGGGCTCGCCCCTCTCCGGGTTACTGGCAAATATTTATGTGGAACAAATTGAAAATTGGGCATTAGATTCGTATTTTTTTAAAACATGTCTTTTTGGGACGTTACATGGATGATGTAATTTCACTCTGGAACTATGGGGAAAGTGAGCTTAAGGGTTTTTTAGATCACCTTAATACATACGATAGAAATTTACAGTTTACTTTAGAAATTGAAATCGCACATAAATTCCCAGTCCTAGATGTGTTAGTTATTCGTAGCTTGGATAAACTGAATTTTACTATTTATAGAAAACCAACACAAAATAATAGATATTTGCATTTTAAATCAAACCACCCCCCCCCCAAGTTAAAAGAGCAGTCGTAATATCCCTCGTCGATCAGGCCCTAAACATTTGTTCTGATTCCCACATAACAGCAGAATTAAACTTTATCAAGGACATACTTTTTGGAAATGGGTATCCTATTTTATTTATTAATAGTGTAATTAATTGTAGACTGAAGAGACATTCCCGTAAAATTAATGATAGTATACCATGTGATATTTCTGACAAGCCCTTAAACATAATTTAACTCCCCTACATCCCAAAAATCACTACAAATCTTAAAAAATTTTGCACAAAAAATAATCTGTATGTTGTATTCACAAATAATTTTAGAATCATAAATTTTCTAAATTCCGGTAAAGATAAAACCCCAGTTACTCGCCAAAGAGGTGTCTATCAAATACCATGTGATTGTGGCATATATTATGTAGGTAGAACAAACCAGAATTTAGAAAAGCACATACAACATCATAAAGATGATATAGTAAAAGCTCTAATTTCTAGTATTTCTGTTGTTTCATTTGATTCTACATTAGGCAGCCATATTTTTAAAAATTCTGGCAACAATATTGTTTTTGATGAATCCACCCTTATTAGCAATGACCTAGGCATAAAGCAGGTAGTCCGAGAATCAATTGAAATCAGAATTAAGATTAATAATAATATTTCCTTAAATAGGGACTTGGGGGAATATACACTAAATGCTCTATACACAAATTTAATTAAAAGTGATCTTACAAAATATTTTTAAAAACCGATAGATATTAACAAAGAGCCGGTCACAAAAAGACCTTTGAGGTTAGCAGCCAAAAAGGCTGGATTAGCAATGAGAACATGTTTTTAAATTATTTTTCGTTCATCTCATTTAATCGCCTTATTTTAACTTACTTTTTATCAGTCCTGGTTGAACTTCACTGCAATAAGAATGCTAGGACTGCTTTGACAATTTTTTTATTTTTGGTTCTATTGGTTGCATTTTGTTGTGAGTCTTTTTTCTTTCATATATTTTTGTCTCGCTGAGGACGGCCCTTGAACATAGGGCCGAAATATTCATTCAAATTATCTCCACTGTCTTGCAAAAAGATTTCCCTATTGTTCTTCGTACTTTTGTTGTTTGTTATGGAAAGGCAGTGTGGTCATCGTCGCTATTTTAGCACCCCTCTCACACCCACCATTTCCCCAAACACACCCACTAAAAATTTTGAGATAGCCATTCTGTTCAACGTAGTTGGAAGGTGAAGAAATTATGTCTTTGAGGATGACAATCCACCCATAGCCCTCAGGGCAAGGGTTGTAAGCTATGCCCTTGGGGTCTAAATGATTTTCATAGAAAGTTTTGTCGTAGAAACTTCAAAAAGGGCTCATTCGATTGGATACTCAAAGGGCTAGTGCCCTTTTTAATAGTCGAAAGTAATTGGAGGGCAACCAAAACCCCCTCTCATGCCCGCCATTTCCCTGAACACATCCAATCAAAGTTTTAAGATAGCCATTTTGTTCAACGCAGTTGAAAGTTTTGGAAATTAGGTCTTTGAGGATGACACCCGCCCCCAGCCTTCAGGGCAAGGGTTGTAAGTTATACCCTGCGGACACATAAGGTTTTTATAGAAAGTGTTGTCGTAGAAACTTCAAAATGACTCATTCGATTGGATATTGAAAGGGCCATTGCCCTTTTAATTGTCGAAAATAATTCAAGGGAAACTAACCTCCCTCTCACGGCCACCATTTCCCCCATGCCCACCATATGAAAGGGGCTGTCCCCTCCTCAACGTCTCGCTCTTTACGCTAAATTTAGACTCTTTCTCACAACTCTATTTTTTAAAAAAAAAAAAAAAAAAACTTTAGCGTAAAGAGCGAGGCGCTGAGGAGGGGGACAGCCCCTTTCATACACGGAATAATTTCTGTTCGTTTTAGGTTTTAATGTCGCTGCTTAGTTTCAGTTAAAACAAACTCGTTTTTTATATTTAACTTCTGAACGTTTTTGAATCAATGCAGCTTTGATTTTGGCTCACTGTACATGAATACTTAGATTGAAATTTGCATATTAATTTTATGGCTTTCTCGAAATTATATTCTGACGTAACTTACTAATTAACTTACGTAACGAACTTCTAAATTTGTATGTTTTTATTACGTACATTAGGGAGTTTACCCCTAGTCAATACCTCGCTCTTTACGCTAAAGTTTGAATTTTGTTCGGATCACAAACCAATGAATCACAAAGGTCGGTTAATTAGAATAGATAGCTCTTTTGAAAGTAATAAAAAAAAACTTTAGCGTAAAGGGTGAGGTGTTGACTAGGGGGCAAACTTCTGCATTTACGTAATAATTTCTGTTTGTTTTAAGTTTTAATGTTGCTCCTTGCTTTCAGTTGAAAAGACGTGTTTTTTTTATTTAATTTCTGATCGTTTTTTAAATAATGCTGGGAAATCCGATGTCCCTTTCATAGAAATGTCCCTTCCCCCAAGGAAACATCCTCCTTGGAAAACTCCTCCCCCGTAACCCCCTCCTCCGACCCCCCCCCCCCCCAACCAGAAAAAAATCCCTCCTGAAACGTCTGTATACTTCCCATTAACCAATACTAGGCTATGTGTAAAAAATGGGCGAAGTTCATACCTTGCAGCCCTTCCCCTGAGAACTGTGGGGGATTACGTCATTCTCAAAGACATATTTATTAGATTTTTGACTATACTGAACAAAATGGCCATCTCTAAATTTTGATTGGGTGACTTTGGGAAAAAATGAGCGTGGGAGGGGGCCAAGTTGCCTTCCAGTTTTTTTGGTCACTTAAAAAGGCCACTAGAACTTTTAATTTCCGTTCAGATGAGCCCTCTAACGATATTCTAGGACTACTGGATCGATACGATTACCCCTGGGGAAATAATAAAAGATAAATAAATAAAAATAAATAAACACACATCCGTGATCCGTGATGGTGTGATTTTCATTAAAGTTCTATGACTTTTAGGGGTTGTTTCCCTTTTTTTTTCAAAAATAAGGCAAATTTTCTCAGCGCATAATTTTTGATGGGTAAGACTAAAATTAATGAAACTTATATATTTGAAATCAGCATAAAAATTTGATTCTAGTGATGCATCTATTGGAATCAAAATTCCAGGTTTTAGAATTTTGGTTACTATTGAGCCGGGTCGCTCCTTACTTACAGTTCGTTACCACGAACTGTTTGATAATAAGAAAATATTCGAAAGCCACTCGCCTACTTTCCAGAATAGGAAGTAAATGCTCTCGCTATGTGTTTTTTTTTCAGTTATTCTAAAGATAATTTCTCTGCTTTCAAAATGTGTAAATGTTTTTAGAGGATCAAGTTTCATATAGTTTCTGTCCAAGAATCACAAATGAATAAGTTTCCATTAAAATCTACATGTCTCAATACCATTGGCACTTAGGATAAGAATCTACTTATAAAGGAAAATGATTTGGAAAATGATGTTATTTCCATTCAGGAACATTTCGAAACCAAAGATAACGCACCAAGCCCAAGACAGTCCAAGGATCATCTTATTTTGTACAAGAGGCATTAAAAACCCGAGGACGCCCATCAGGCGGTTTAGCCACTTAAGATGGATCCAACTAATGCATCATTTCTAGTCTGCGTTTGAAGATGAACCTCCTGCCCACTAATTTAGGTGCTAAGGCCCAAAAAGCATGAGTGAAAACCAAATCTAGAGTCGAAAATGAATATCACCACCACTATCTAGCGTTTGGCAACAATGTTTGGCCCAAAACTGCTGCACGCTTGTCTTTTCAGGTACTATAAAATTCAGGGATGGATAAAATGAAAGCAGAACTCCACCCCAGTAGTCCAAACAGATTAAAGTCAACTAGCGTACTTAACCAAGGCCGTAATTTCATCAAAATCTTAAGGGGGGAGGGGGCAAAAATGGCACAAATTTTCCCAAGTCATAAGCAGCGAAATAGCGCTGCCTAAGTAAAGAATGTTGGCACAATGTATTATGTTTTTCTTCTTTTTCTTTTCTTTTAGACCAGGGCACTTCGTATCAAAGGAGTTGTCGTAGAAACTTCAAGAAGGGCTCATTCGACTCGAAATTAGAAGGGCTTGTGCCCTTTTTAATAAAAGAAAGTCATTGGAATTCAACTAACACCCTTTTCACACCCACCATTTCCCCAAACACATCCAGTAAAAATTTTGAGATAGCCATTTTGCTCGCAAAGTTGGAAGGTACAGAAATTATATCTTTGAGGACGATACTCCACCCATAGTCCTCAGAGAGAGGGTTGTAAAGTATTCCCTGGGGGCATATATGGTTTTCATAGAAAGCGTTTACGTAGAAACTTCAAAAAGGGCTCATTCGATTTGAAACTCAAAGGGATAGTGCCCTTTTTAATAGCCGAAAGTAATTGGAGGGCAACCAAAACCTCCTCTCACGCCCACCATTTCCCCGAACACATCCAATCAAAGTTATAAGATAGCCATTTTGTTCAACCCAATTGAAATTTTTGTAAATTAGGTCTTTGAGGATGACACCCGCCCCCCAGCCTTCAGGGCAAGGGTTGTAAGTTATACCCTGGGGGCATATAAAGTTTTTATAGAAAGTATTGTCGTAGAAACTTCAAAATGGCTCATTCGATTGGATATTGAAAGGGCTAGTGCCCTTTTTAATTGTTGAAAATAATTGCAGGGAAACTAACCTCCCTCTCACGGCCAACATTTCCCCCACGCCCACCATATGAAAGGGGCTGTCCTTTCCTCAACGTCTCGCTCTTTACGCTAAAGTTGGACTCTTTCTCAAAACTCTATTTTTTAAAACAATAAAAAAAATTTAGCGTAAAGAGCGAGGCGTTGAGGAGGGGGACAACGCCAATCAAATACGGAATAATTTCTGTTCGTTTTAAGTTTTAATGTCGCTTCTTAGTTCCAGTTAAAAAAACTTGTTTTTTTTATTTAAATTCTGAACGTTTTTGATTTAATACAGCTTTGATTTTGGCTCACTGTACGTGAATAATTAGAATGAAATGTGCATATTAATTTTCTGGCTTGTTGTTGTTGTTTGTTTGTAGCACTCCTGGGCAAGTTGCCCATTGTGCACGTCTACATGATTTCATCAGAGCCTTTAGGGATGAAAGGTATTCCGCGTCAAAATTCAGCTGTTCAGCTGTGGTTCTGTCATGACCAAGGGTCAAATAATTTAAAAAGCCATCTGGCTTTTGTCACTGTGGCTAGGGAGGGGTTTTGAAGAATCTCAAGGCAAAAAACAATAAATCAATGTCAAGCTGTATTCAACTCTGTCCAATGGTGTCAAAAATGAGCCTCTATATTTGCAATTCAAACACAACTGGCTGACATGGCAATTTAAACTGATGAGCTTGGCTTGCAATATATACACATACTCATACATATAGCTTACATATCACTAATTTACATGTACAATATTAAAATAATGTGCAATAATATTAATATATACAATTATTAATACAAATTACAGCTCTAAGTGTAGCTTAGTATCAATAATAAAACGGCCTAGTACTTCCACAGATTTTTTCCTAGCCCATGGTGGTGCCTGTGCATGGCCCAAGATACTTCTGAGCGTGAATACACCAAAATACTTTAGGCACGCTTTTTTCAGTGGCAACCTCTGTGTCTCATACTTTTTACAATACATTAAAATATGCCTAACATCCTCTTCTACATTGCAGACCTCACATAATGGAGAGTCTACTGACTTCCATTTTAATAATACACTCCTAATTTGAGCATGGCCTGTTCTGAGCCTGAATATACTGATAGCCAGGTGTCTGACTGGGTGACATAGATCAGGAGGTGGGGTACCATAATCATACAAATCAAGGATCTGGTTCTGAGACCTTTGACCAAAAACATATTTCTCCTTCTCCTTTAGCAACTTCTCATAATAACATAAAAAATCATTCACTGAATACTGACATACTAAATTCTCCCCATACCTAGCACCCCATTTTGCCAGCTTATCTGCCTGCTCATTCCCCTAATTCCAACATGTGCTGGTACCCATGTTGCTACAATCTCATACTTGGTTGTCATCAGTTTTAGCAGTATCTTTTCTAAAAGCAGCACTGATTTTTTTGCTGGCCTATGACCATGCATCAAATAATTCACCACTGAAAGTGAGTCACTACATATCAAATATTTGCCTACTGGCAAAACACTTGCAATAAATTCAAACGCTTTCAATAGTGCATACAACTCAAGTGAAAATATTGACAACTTCTCTGTTACTTTAAAAGACAGTGCATGAATGAGCCCAAGGACCACAACCGCAGTCCCACCCCCAGTGGCAGACCATGATCAATCAGTGAATACCAATCTATGCCCAATGTGTGTCCACTGGTCTACCCATTCATGCTACCTAGCTCTTGCCATCTCTGGTGGTTCCTTTGGGCTACCCCTTGAGAATGGGCGTAGTGCTATATTTGACTTTATATTTGTGCTAGAAGCTGAACCTACCTCATCAATAACATCAGGAGTTGGGATAGGAGCAGCTGTTTCAGAGATGTATTTCACCATTCGACAGTATGGTGGAATTGATTTTGGTTGGAATCTTTGGTTATGATCATATGTGTCAATAAGTTCTTTGTAGATAATGTCATTTGGGATCAACATCTTCCGTGTAAAATATTGTGCTTCTAATTTCTTCATTCAAGTTTCTAATGTTGTCAGTCCTAGTTCACAGTATATTGCAGGTAAGGGGGTTGATTTTAGGCATCCGAGAATTTTCCTCAGTATACAATGCAGGGCTGTATCCAGTTTTTTTAGGAGTTGGGCAGGTGCTTCTCGGTATAGGAGGCAGCCATAATCCAGCTTACTTATTACAGCTGCTCTCACAAGCTGGGTGGCAACAGAGAAAGGGGCTCCTCTCTTAGATAAACATATAGCATTGACAAAGTTGGCTCTGCTCTTGAGGTTTCCGATTAAATAATTCACATAGTGAGTCCATGAGAGTGAAGTGTCAAAAATCACCCCAAGGTAGCAGAACTTTTCAACTGCTGGGACAGGGGTGCCATTGATTGAGAGCCTTGGCGTTGAATGAATCTTTGTCCTTGTGAAGAGGAGTACTGCTGACTTAGCAGGAGAGAATTCCATGTTGTTAACAGTTGCCTATAAACTAAGATAATCAAGACCCTTCTGGACAGCAGCTTGCAGGGCATGCTTATATCTTGATGTTGCAACAAGTGCAATATCATCAGCATACAAATACAGTTTGCATCCCAGAATATGTTCAAAACTAATATCACTGCAGTAAATAAGGAAGAGGAGTGGGCTTAGTACCCCCCCCCCCCCTTAAGGTACTCCCACATCTGGCTTAGTTCTTGATGGAGATTTACTCTCAAACAACAAAAGTACGAAGAACAAAAGGGAAATCTTTTTGTAAGACAGTGGAGATAATTTGAATGAATATTTCGGCCCTATGTCCAAGGGCCGTCCTCAGCAAGACAAAAATATATAAAAGAAAAAAGACTCACAACAACATGCGACCAATAAAACCAAAAAAGTGGAAATTTTTTCAAAACAATCCTAGCATCATTACTTGCATCATTTTTATCAGTCCTGGTTGAACTTCGCTGAAGTAATGATGCTAGGATTGTTTTGAAAAAATTTCCACTTTTTTGGTTTTATTGGTCGCATGTTGTTGTGAGTCTTTTTTCTTTTATATATTTTTGTCTTGCTGAGGACGGCCCTTGGACATAGGGCCGAAATATTCATTCAAATTATCTCCACTGTCTTACAAAAAGATTTCCCTTTTGTTCTTCGTACTTTTGTTGTTTGTGATGGAAAGGCAGTGTGGTCTTCGTCGCTATTTTCGAGATTTACTCTCAACCATATGGATCTCCAGTTCCCGGCCTCTCAAGTAATCTTCTATCCACATCCTCAGTTATAGGCAGATTTGGAAAGACTGTAACTTTCCCATCAGGTTATCCACACTAACCCTATCAAAAGCAGCCCTCATGTCCAAGAAGGCTGCTAGTGTCTCCTTACCCTGCTTGAAACCAGATTTTATCTGGTGTTCTAACCTTAGAAGTGCATCTGTGGTTCCCCTATTAGGGAGAAAACCAAATTGTTCATGCTGGAGTGAATTTGGTAGTTATGGGAGGATTCTTAACTTAATAAGGTGTTCCATAAGTTTGCAGAGGCATGATGTGAGGCCTATAGGTCTGTAGGAGGTTAGAAGTTTTGGATCCTTTCCTGTCTTCATTATAGGAATTACTGTGGCCTTTTTCGACTTCTTTGGGACTGTTGATGTTGCTGCAGACTTGTTGAACAAAGCTGTAATGGTCTCTACTGTTTTAGGGCTAAGGTTCCTTAACATTTTATTGTGTATCAAGTCAGGTCCCATTGCACCTGATTTCAGTCTCTTAGTTTGCTAAATAGTTTCTGATGCAGTAAAAGGCTCAAAAGGTATATTGTATTTGGTAGAGTGTGTCTTTTGGTGATGTCTTGCACTTTCTGGTGCTTGTTCAGTGAACTGGTCTAGAAGAACATTAAATTTTTCTTGGGTTGAGGTAACTGGGATACCATTTCTCAGGAAGACTGGGGGTTCCTTCCTTGTTCTTTTTTTCCCCACAAATGCTTGGAAATTTCGTCACAGATCTCTAATGGAAGTTGATTTTTGTAACTTGGTCTCAATTAGAGAGGTCCAGCTTGCAGTTGTTTCTTGGATTATGGTCTGGCGGAGTTTTGCTAACTTTTTATTCAGTTCAATACGGTTTTTGGTGCTAGGGTTCCGCTTGACCTTGTTCTCAGCTTGTTTCTTCTCAGTGTAGGCTTTTTGGCATGTTGAATTCCATCCAGGGATTGAGTTGAGCTTTTTTTCCTGAAATTTCTTAAAACCAAATACCTTCTGACCTGCACTGATTAGGGTGCTGGTGATTGTGTCTGTCAGTTCATCTGCAGTCATGGCAGCTGTATCTTGGATTTTGTTAAGCTGCTGGTCAACTTCATATCTCCAGGCTGGCCACATCTCTTCTTTAAAGGTCCATAGTTTCAGTTCTTGTACTTGGTATGTGTTCCTAGGTTTCCCATGCATGTGAAAGGCAGTTAGAACTGTATAGTGATCTGATGAAACAGTGTCTGGTATTCTAATATTGAAGTCAGTTGATAGGTTTGTAGAAACTAAGGTCTAATCAGTTGTAGATGTTTTTCCAGTCGTTTTATTAAGTCTTGTACCAAGATCCAGGGTGATGAGTAAGCATGTCAAGAATACTGGATCGAAGATAATGTTGGTCAGTTCATTTGACTTGTGATCCTGAGGTTATACTGTATCCCACATGGGATTGTGGAGGTTGAAATCTCCAGCCAATATTTTTGAGTCTTCACAACTATTCAGAACCTCCTTAAGTTGTTTCACATCAAAATTTCCTGTAGAACCGTTATAATGGTTGACAATGCTTATCCAATTTTCCTTGAATTTTACTTTAATTAATCCTATTTCATTTCTTCCTGGTACACTAGGCTGCACAACATGGGCAAGACAATCTTTAACAAAGGTTATGAGGCCACCCCCAGTTCCCTGGTCCCTGTCCCACCTTTCTGCAGTATATGCTCGGAACTTTGGTGTAGGTTTTTCTGCAGTAAGGAACGTTTCTTGTAGCAATAATAAATCTGGTTGTAGCCTGAGGATGAGATTACGGAGCTCAATTACCTTTGTCCTTCCCAAACCCTGTGTATTTAGCTGCAGGACCTTCATATTGCATGGGTGTTTTTTCCTCTTTTCCTTTGGTCATTGTTTTTGGCACCTTCTCTTTTCCTTTACCTCTGTTTCCTAGTTTTGCCCTCTTACAGGCATTTCCTACTCTTCCTTTATCTTCCGATTCTGATGTACTCACGACAATGTCTGAGGGGTATTCATCAGGACTGAGCTAATCAGCCATGTCATTAATGAGTTATTTGTCTTTTTCATCTGTCTCTTTTTGTTGTAGGAGGATTGATAAAAGGGAGGTTACTAGCTTCGTTAACTGCTCAACAGATTTTCTAACCTTAAGGATCTCTTCTTCATGGTTAAATATTAGAGGTGGTAATGCATTGTAGGGTATTTGTGGGTTTGCCGACCCAGTAGGTCTTGTGGCTTGGGTTGTTTGGCCAGTTGTTACCTGGCTAAAGCTCCTTCCATTAATTACTGATGCTCTTAATTTATTGGTCTTCTCTTTGTAGATCTTGCAGTCTCTGCTATTGTTTGTATGAGCCTCATTACAGTTGCTGTATTTTTTGGGAGGGTTAGATTCATCTTTTGAGGGGCATGTTCTGAAATTATGGGCTTCTGCACAAATCAAGCATCTCTCTTTTCCCCAGCAGTTTACTGCTATATGGCTCACCGTACATGAATAATTTTAAACGAAATTTGCATATTAATTTTACTTTTTGGGCTAAATGGCTTTCTCGAAATTTTGTTCTGACGTAACTTACTAATTAACTTACGTAACGAACTTCTATATTTGTATGTTTTTATTACGTATATTGGGGAGTTGACCCCTAGTCAATACCTCGCTCTTTACGCTAAAGTTTGAATTTTATTCGAATCACAAACCCCTGAATCACAAAGGCCGATTAATTAGAATAGATAGCTCTTTTGAAAGTACTAAAAAAAATTTTAGCGTAAAGGGTGAGGTGTTGACTAGGGGCCAAACCTCCGCACAAACGTAATAATTTCTGTTTGTTTTAAGTTTTAATGTTGCTCCTTGCTTTCAGTTGAAAAAACTTGTTTTTTTTTATTAGTTTCTGATCGTTTTTTAAATAATGCTGGGAAATCCGGTGCCACCTTCATAGAAACGTCCCTTCCCCCAAGGAAACATCCTCCTTGGAAAGCTCCTCCCCGGTAACCCCCTCCTCCGACCCCCCCCCCGAACCAGAAAAAATCCCTCCTGAAACATCTGTATGCTTCACATTAACCAATACTAGGCTATATGTAAACAATGGGCAAAGTTCATAACTTACAGCCCTTCCCCCGAGAGCTGTGGGGGATTACGTCATCCTCAAAGACATATTTATAAGATTTTTGACTATACTGAACAAAATGGCTATCTCACAATTTTGATTGGGTGACTTCGGGAAAAAAATGAGCGTGGGAGGGGGCTAAATTTCCCTCCAATTTTTTGGGTCACTTAAAAAGGGCACCAGAACTTTTAATTTCCGTTCAGATGAGCCCTCAAACGATATTCTAGGACTACTGAATCGATACGATTACCCCTGGGGAAAAAAAACAAAAAAAAAACAAAAAAAAAACCAACACGCATCCGTGATCTTTCTTCTGGCAAAAAATACAAAATTCCACATTTTTGCATATAGGAGCTTGAAACTTCTATGGTAGGTTTCTCTGATACGCTGAATCTGATGATATGATTTTCATTAAAGTTCTATGACTTTTAGGGTTTTTTTCCCTCTTTTTTCAAAAATAAAGCAAATTTTGGCAAAAGGCAAAATATGCGCCTGAGCGCATAACTTTTGATGGGTAAGACTAAACTTAATGAAACTTATATGTTTGAAATCAGCATAAAAATTTTATTCTATTGATGTATCTATTGTTACCAACATTCCAGTTTTTAGAGTTTTGGTTACTATTGAGCCGGGTCACTCCTTACTTACAGTTCGTTACCACGAACTGTTTGATAATAGAAAAATATTCGAAAGCCACTCGCCTACTTTCCAGAATAGGAAGTAAATGCTATCGCTATGTGTTTTTTTTTTCAGTTATTCTAAAGATAATTTCTCTGCTTTCAAAATGTGTAAATTTTTTTAGAGGATCAAGTTTCATATAGTTTCTGTCCGAGAATCACAAATGAATAAGTTTCCATTAAAGTCTACATGTCTCAATATCATTGACACTTAGGATAAGAATCTACTTATAAAGGAAAATGATTTGGAAAATGATGTTATTTCCATTCAGGAACATTTCGAAACCAAAGATAACGCACCAAGCCCAAGACAGTCCAAGGATCATCTTATTTTGTACAAGAGGCATTAAAAACCCGAGGACGCCCACCAGGCGGTTTATCCACTTACGATAGATCCAACTAATGCATCATTTCTAGTCTGCGTTTGAAACTGAACCTCCTGGCCACTAATTTAGGTGCTAAGGCCCAAAAAGCATGAGTGAAAACCAAATCTAGAGTCGAAAATGAAAATCACCACCACTAACTAGTGTTTGGCAACAATGTTTGCCCCAAAACTGTTGCACGCTTGTCTTTCCAGATGTTTTAAAAGGCAGGGATGGATAAAATGAAAGCAGAATTCCACCCCAGTAGTCCAAACAGATTAAAGTCAACTAGCCTACTTAACCAAGGCCGTAATCTCATCAAAATCTTAGGGGGGGGAGGGGGCAAAAATGGTATAAATTTTTCCAAGTCATAAGCAGCGCAATAGCGCTGCCCAAGTAAAGAATGTTGGCACAATGTATTATATTTTTCTTCTTTTTCTTTTCGTTCAGACCAGGGCACTTCGTATCGAACGAGTTGTCGTAGAAACTTCAAAAAGGGCTCATTCGACTGGAAATTAGAAGGGCTTGTGCCCTTTTTAATAACCGAAAGTCATTGGAATTCAACTAACACACCTCTCATTTCCACCATTTCCCCAAACACATCCAATAAAAATTTTAAGATAGCCATTTTGTTCAACGTAGTTGGAAGGTGCAGAAATTATGTCTTTGAGGCCGACAATCCAGCCATAGCCCTCAGGGCAAAGGTTGTAAATTATGCCCTGGGGGCATATATGGTTTTCATAGAAAGCGTTGTCGTAGAAACTTCAAAAAGGGCTCATTCAACTGAAAACTCAAAGGGCTAGTGCCCTTTTTAATAGTCTAAAGTGATTGGAGGGCAACCAAAACCCCCTCTCACGCCCACCATTTCCCCGAACGCATCAAATCAAAGTTTTAAGACAGCCATTTTGTTCAACGCAGTTGAAAGTTTAGGAAATTAGGTCTTGGAGGATGACACCCGCTCCCCAGCCTTCAGGGCAAGGGTTGTAAGTTATACCCTGGGGGCATATAAGGTTTTTATAGAAAGTGTTGTCGTAGAAACTTCAAAATGGCTCATTCGATTGGATATTGAAAGGGCTAGTGCCCTTTTTAATTGTCAAAATACTTGGAGGGAAACTAACCTCCCTCTCACGGCCACTATTTCCCCTACCCCCACCATTTCAATCAGAATTTTGAAATAGCCATTTTGTTCACAGCCCCCCCCCCCCGAGCCCTCAGAGCCAGGGTTGTAAGTTATGCCCTGGGGGCATTTAAGGTTTATATAGAAAGGGTGATCGTAGAAGCTTCTAAAAGGGCTCATTCAATTGGAAATTGAAAGAGCCAGTGCCCTTTTTAACAGTCGAAAGTGATTGGAAGGCACGTAACCCCCCTCTCATGCCCACCATTTTCCCACACATCCAATAAAAATTTTCAGATATAAAATTTCAACGTAGTTAAAAGTTCTGTAAATTAGGCCTTTGAGGGTGACCCCCCCCACACACACACACCCCTCAGGGCAAGGGCTTTAAGTTATGCCCTAGGGGCATATAAGGTTTTACAGAAAGCGCTGTTTTAGAAACTTCAAAATGGGCTCATTCGATTGGAAATTGAGAAGACTAGTGCCTTTTTTATCAGCCGAAAGTGCTTGGAGGGCAACTAACCCCCCTCTCACGCATACTATTTTACCAAACACATCCAATCAAAATTTTGAGATACCCATTTTATTCAACGTAGTTGGAAGGGTTCCATTGTAACTGAACCACCGTGTAACTTAACCCCAAGCAACTGAACCACTGTAACTGAACCATCATGCAACTGAACCCCCGTGCAACTGAACCAACGTGGAATTGAACCACCGTACAACTGAACCCCCTTTAACTGAACCCTCGTGTAACTCAACCCTATTTAACTAAACCTCCGTGTAACTAAACCACCATGTAACTGAATCACCGTGTAACTGAACCACCTTGCAATTGAACCACCGTGCAGCTGAACCACCGTGCAACTGAACCACCGTGCAACAGAACCCTTGTGTAACTGAACCCTCGTGCAACTCAACCACCGCTCTTACATTGGGTAAAACACAAGTTAGAATCTTTACATGTTAAACCTTGTTGGAATTGTTTGCTTTTTTAAGTCTTTATATAAATTACTGTCAAGACGATTTATAAAAATGCTCTGTTTTGTTGTCACAAAAACAAAGAAAATCGGACCTCATAAACTCTTAAATCCAGATTTATTTCTCCTTTTTATGTCTGTTAATGGGGGTTCCCTTCACCCTGTCCCTTTCTACGGGTCTAAGCGTTTACCCCTCTCCCCCGCGGAAAATTTTGCCTCCTCCACCCACGGAAACCCCTCACCTGCAAAATATCCCTCTCGCGGAAATTATGGTTTTCAAAATTTCAAAATCTTCTTTGAGTCGTGTTATTTTTAAGTTCAATTGAGAAGTTCTAAGAGAAGTGAAAAAGAGGAATTTATGTGTAAATCTTGCTCCCCCCCCTCCATGCAAATAATTTCTTTTCATGAAAAATCCTCCAGAAAACCCCCACAAAAACAATTTCCGTATGTTTCCCAATGACAAATACTATCTGTAAGCAATAGACAAATCAAAAAACTTAAAAAGTAACTGAAACTTCTGCAATGGGGTTATCTGATTGTTTTGTAGCTAGGAATTGAGGGAGATATCTCAAAGGATGCATTTTGATGCCGAAACATCTCAGCTCTTATTGAGCCTTCAAATAAATACAGAATTAGCTCTAAGGGAGAGACGACAGGAGAATGGAAGAAGAAATGAAAAAGGTTAATTACCTGCTTCGGTGAAGCCAACACAAAAGTTACTTTCTCTTTGTGTTTGGCAACTTTTGGTTTTTTTTTCTTTGATAAATCAGGCCTTTCCTGAACGTTGAGTAATAAAAATCTTTACTGAAAATATCGGAACTTTGAGAATTTAGAAAACAAAAAAGTCGCTTTTGGTTACGCTTCCTTTAAACTGATTAAAAGATTCTTTCAAAATACAGTTTTTCAAAGAAAAGTAAAGAGTGATATTAAACCAAAGACTAGCATAAATAAATTCCTATAATAATTCAAACTCAAAATGATCAGAAATTACAAAAAAAAAGAAACCAAAAGAGAACAGAACTTAAAACAAACGATCATAGAAAACATGGGGGTTTTGGGGGAAACAAAAAAAAGGGGCTATAGAGTTACATGTTGAACCCCCGTTCTAACAAACCCCCATTTAACTCAAGCCTCCTTTAACCTAACCCTCATTTAAATCAAATCCTGAACCTAAGTCAAGGCCTAAAAGTAAGTTTGAACTAAGGCTGATTAAAAGCTATTTCTCGTTTCATTTGCGGTTTCTAACTTGTATTACTCATCAGTGTAGCCCCTAAACCCTCTAAAGTGAATGAAACTTTCTGGATTGGGCCTATCGACAAAAGCATGGCCCGATAAAGTGTTTATTATGGTTTTATTGCAAACTTTGAACTTTTCATTAGTTCAAAGTCCCCCACCCACAACTTATCCTGAAAGGTCTAACTTATTAATGGAAGCCGTTCGTGAAATATTGCTCTGTAACCCTTTTGAGAATGTGCACAGTCATAGTCAATTTGATTCAGTTTAATATCCGCCGAAATATTCCTTGACAGCTTCACCTTAATACCCTTAGCTTGTGTAGTAGCAGTAGTAGAATTAGTAGCAGTATGCAAATAACACCTTTTATATTCTTCAACATTTTTTTCAGCACACCAAACTGTCCTTAGGATATTGCTGATGCGTCCTTTTGACAACCTGTATACAGATGGCGTGATGTGATTCAGTTCACCTTCCACCCTCAATATTCCGTGAAAGTTCCAACTTCATATGGTTCATTACCGTTAGGTACACCTGTAATGGCAGTCCCAGTAATAGTATTAGTAGAAGTATTAATAGTAATAGCACTAGTGCAAGTAGCAGCAGTAGTATTAATATATTGCCTTTTGGTCAGCTGAAGATTCCTCTCATCAAGTTCTAGAAGCTCCAACTTAATAAAATTAGCTGTTGCTATCCTATTGCCGATATATCTTTTTGATAACCTATATTTTCATGAAGTTCCTTAATTTTCATCTTAACACTTTTAGCTCACAAGTGGTTGCAATAGAAGTAGCAGTCGTACTAGTAGTAGTAGTAGTTGTTGTTGTAGTAGTAGTAGTGGTAGTAGTAAATGTAATTAAAATAGTAATAGCAGTAGCGTGCACAGGGCCAGATTTACAGCTTTGACGCTTAAGAACCAAGCGTTTTTTCCGCACCGTTTTTGCAAGACTTTCGGGGTTATTCCCAAAAATTCGGGGCTAATGGAAGCAATTAACAGAACATAACTGATGAACGAAAAGTGATGAAAGAGAGGGGTAATACCGAACTCTTAGCTACCCTTCTCGGGAGACACCTGACAGTTTATAATTGACCATGGAATTCCTGTGTTGTTTTAAAGTCACTTTTCTGTGAATAGGCAGCGCGGTGGCAGAGTGCACCAGGCGACGATAAATCACATCAGTCCAGTTTTTGTCAGGAAAAAATTACTCAGTGACAACTTATTACTCCCCCTGGCGTTATGTACCCCTAGGTCCGGGCCTAGGGACCTAGTGGTAAATCCAGGCCTGAGCGTGCACATATTTCCTTTTGGTGAATTGCCTTTCCCTTTAAGCACTCTCTGAAAGTTCCTACTTAATACACAAATCCCTTTTTGAGATACGCCATTTTGAAAATCTGCATACACATAGTGTCTTTTGATTTAGTTCAAGTTCCCCTCAAATACCCAATTCTGTCAAATTTTCAACTTGATATGCATAGCCTTAATAGTGCTAGTTTAACAGTGTAGAGGTCGTAGTAGTGATAATAGTGTTGAATTAGTAGTAGTAGCAACAGTAGTAGCAGCAGTATTAATAGCAGTAGTAGCAGGTAGATGCCCCAGAAGTTTCATCTTGGTACGCTAAGCCGTTCAAAAAAAAAAAAAAAATTCCTGATAAACCTGTATCAGCCATCTGTATGTTATTGCAAGTTACCAATAGTTAAAATTTAAGGTTTTTATAGAAGGGATGGTCGTAAAAACTTTGAAGGAGGCTCATTCGATTGTAAATTGAAATTCCAAGTTCAATTTTGACGAATCAATGGTAATCAGAGGATAATCAGCCTTTCCTTCTTAACCGACACCCCCCCCCCCAAATACGTCCGATCAAAATAAGCCAAACATAATCAAAAACCATTTATTCCTTTATTGGATGTGAAAAGGAAATACCAGGAACATTTACAATGGCTGATGGTATCAGCCGTCACGTTGTTCGGAAAATATTTAGGAGCATCTTCAACTAGATCGAGAGGTACTTTGTGCATACAGTTTTAAAAGACGTTGTATCTGCAATGTGTCGAGAACAACTCGGGGTATAAACCTGAGGGTATGAAGTTAAAAATTTGAGGCAAGTTGAAGAAATGTTGAAAAAAGAAGGCTGGAGTGCAACCAGTCCCCCTCCCATGTCCTTTTTAGCTGCAATCTTCTCAAAGACATCTGATCAAAATTCGTTATCTAGATTCACAAATGTCAAATATTTTCAACACATATGTTTACTGCTTAACGTCCAGAAAGGTTTGACTCATCTGAAAAAAAGAGTAATAAATCAGCTTTAATGTCCTATGATATCAAATCTTCTTTTTCTTTTGCAAAAATAAAACAAAGATTTTTAGTGACTAATTTTGACCGTCGTCTATATAAAGAATTTAATAAAAAACCAGTTTCAAAAAGGTTGAAAATGTAAAAATTCTAACTTGTGTATTACCCAATGATATTGCCTAATATTTTTAGAGGACTAAAAATCTGAGTTCAGTGGTTCAGTTGTGCGATGGCTCAGTTACACGAATGTTCAGTTGCACGGTGGTTCAGTTGCACGATGGTTCAGTTACATGAGGATTCAGTTACACGGTGGTTCAGTTGCACGGTGGTTCAATTGCACGGTGGTTCAGTTACACGGGGGTTCAGTTACACGGAGGTTCAGTTAAATGAGGTTGAGTTGCACGGGGGTTTAGTTACCCGAGGGTTTAGTTAAATGGGTTAAGTTGCCCGGTGGTTCAGTTCCACGAGGGTTCATTTGCCCGGGGGTTTGGTTATACTGGGGGTTCAGTTGCACGGTGGTTCAGTTGCACGGTGGTTCAGTTGCACGGTGGTTCAATTACAGGGGTTCAGTTGCTTGTGGTGTAAAGGAATCAATTTCCAATACCCCAAAATTTTCCAAGTAAAAATGCCCAGAATATAAACCCAAACAATTTAAGTAACAATTAATTGTCAAATTTAAAAAGTAGCGAAACATTGTGTTACAATTGTAACTATAAAAAAATCGTTCCCACAAAAGAAGGTAACAGCAATAAATATACAGAATAACCAATTTCACTTGACATGCAACCAACCATGTAATCTAAATCTTAGGTTGGAAATTTGCATAAAATGTGTCAAAAATTGTATAAATTACCAGGTAAAGCTTCAGAAAATATTTGCGTGAAATACAATGTTAAACTATGTATCAAGTAAAAAATTGTATCATGCTAGGAAAAATTCCGAAGTGAAGTTTTAAAGAGTAATAAATCGTATCAAAAGTTAGTTAAAATCAAATAGCTGATTGGTACAGCACTGCCCAATAGTAATATAGGACAAATAGTGAACCAATAGAATCTGAAAAATATACTTGTTAGTAACGCCCGGACGTAACCTCTGGCGAAATTGGAAAGGGTAGATAGCTAGAACTTAGCAATTTTGAGTCAGTCTATTTGGAGTCTTTTTCCAGCCTTATGTCAATCTTGTATGAATCTTATGAGAGTTTTACTTGAGATTCGGGACAGTTTTATTTAGACTTATTTTCAACCTTTTTATCCTGTGTGAATTAAATAGATAATAGTACTGGACGTTACTTGTATTACCAGTGTGCAGTTTTAACCTTGTGACATATACCGCAAGTGTTTTGATATACCGAAGCTCTGTTCCAGTTATGTGAGTAATAAATGCATCACTTTCTTATTTTATTCTCTTTATGCTAGTATTTCTCAAGATAGATTGTCCTTGTGTGCTCCACTCGCTCTCAAGGGAACCAGAATTTATTCAATCTGATTTCGACTCAGTATGGCCGTTGATGCAAGCTCCCCATTGAGCTGCTAATTTAAACTCCCTACACACGAAGTTCCGCCTCCACTCAGGTATGCCACTCGCGAACGGTCAACTAAGAGTTTAGCTAAAACTCATCCATAAAAATATATAATTGAAAGATTCATATACCAAGAAATAACTTAAAGCATGAGAACAAAACCCCTTTTATTGATGTTCACACTTAACAAATGAAAACTCCCCCATTAGAATTGGCACAGCCTGGTTTAAAGGAGCAAAAACACAAGGACAACATTTTATAAAAAAAAAAAAGATTATTGAGAAATATTACGCATAGGGAAAGTGCGATATTATGTGCATGCTTTAAAGTCCAATATTTTGTGCATGCTTTGAAGTGCTATATTTTGTGCATGCTTTGAAGTGAATTATTTTATTAAGCCTAAGTCCCCTTATAATAATAACAAAAATATAATTTAGACGCGCCAAATTTAAGTTATATCAAAAAAAAACCAGTGCCGAATTTTAATTTATTTTGAAAAAAAAAACAAAATAATGTCGTTAGATCAAAACGAACCATTATTAAAGCAAAAACTCATTGCCAAAACAGTTGAAATTTCAAAATCGCTTCCCTCATATAATGGTGATTCAGATGTAGATGAATTTATTATCCAATTAAACCAATTCGTAGAAGTAACTCAAACAGACTTAAAATCATTAGTAGGCATGCTGTTGATGAGACTTAAGGGGCAAGCACTAACATTTCTAAAGCAAATAGAAAATACAATAGGGGAAGATAACAACCTTCCAATAAACTCAATAGAAAAACTGCTAAAAGCGTTCCAAGAAAGATTTGTTGAAACTAGTTCAACACACAAATTGAAGCACGGACCTGTATGTTTCGACAAAACCCAAAATATTAGAGAATATCTGCACAAAGTTATGGTATCTATTGAAGCCAAATACGGAAAAGAATCAGGTCCTTTATATGATAAAATTGTACTAAATGCTTACATGCAAAGATTGAGCCCCAAACTGTACCGAATGTTAATATCAAAAAATATTCAAACATTAGAGCAATCAGTTCAGGAAGTAGAGAGAATGATTGAAATTGACTCAATTGTGGCAAATCACAATAAGTCAAGAATAAATAATGTAGAAGATTCAACTCCGGGACGATCACGAGGGATTTCCCCAAGATTTTTTTCAAGAGATAATTCACACAAACCGAACCAAAATATATCTCCTACCCCTAAAAGGCAAAGAATGGTACGTTTTGTACCTATAAATACGGCAAACAACGTACAGAACCCCCCAATTATATGCTATGCATGTAATAAGCAAGAACATATTGCCAGGGAATGCCGTACTAGAAACAAATATACACCAGCAACCCCCAATTTTAATAACCGTTTGTTCAGGAGAACAAACTTAAATGCCAATGGGTCAGGAAGCTATGGAAATAACCCCCCACGTCTCCCATCGTTTCGCAACCCGTACCAACAAGGATTTGCGCATACAAATCCTTCCCCAACCGACAAAATAATTATCGGTTTCCCAACCCAAATACCCAACAAAACATGTACCAATATAATTCACGAACAATGTATCCAACTAGATTTAACAGGAATACAGGTAATGACAGAAGATATTTTTTCCCAACGGGAAATGAAAGAAATTTTTCGGGAAATGAAAGAAATTTTTCGTCAATACAAAATGAAGAAATGCCGCGAGCCGTCGGCACAAGAAATCCTAACTCACGCAATTATGCGTGGCAACCAAGACAATTAAATGTCAATCAACTTGGAACTTCACTAGCAAATAAAATTCCTACCGAACCCCAATCTAAAACGCCAACTTATCAGATAAGTGCCCAGGGAAACGAATTAGGCCACCAAAAAAATTAACCGGGACCCTGGAGGCCAGTATTTCTCATAGGTCCCTTCCAATAATTGTACCTTCTTTAAGTGATAATATTGATATATTACCTATATTAAATAATTTTAGTGTTGCAAGTATTAATTTCAAAGCGTTAATAGATTCTGGTGCATCAGTTAACATAATAAATTCGAATGTATTTAATAGAATACCAGTGTATATTAAGCGACGGAAAAACTTCAATATTCCCAGTTTAACAAGTGTCACGGGTCATAGGCTGGAAGCTATAGGCTCCATACGTCTAGATGTGACAAAAGATAATAGTTTTTCCTACAAACTTCATAATCTGCAAAAATTTCCCATACGAGGCTATAATTGGTGCTAATTTTTTAAAATTTAATAAGGTTTTATTATACGTAGCAAACAATAGACTCATGTATCCATACAATCCTAATCTTCAACGCGTGGAGAGAGGGGAAGCAACAATGAATAGGAACAAGTCTTCTGTACACCATCTCATGTCTTATGGGAGAAAACCAAGCAGCAAATGGATCGAGTCAATAAAAGCAAAAATAGGGAAAATGCAGGAGTATAAACAAACAGAAATAAAGAAAATAGCAAAATTATGGAATGAAATAATAAATCTAAATACTATTGTAAGGGAACAGTACCTGGATTTACCCTTACAACCAACCCCACAAGCGGAAAACTTGACGCAACCAAGCGCCAATCTTAACTTAATAGAAAGTAACTCGGAAGAAAAAGACTATGGGTTCGCGGTACGTAAAACAAAAATCCCCCCAAATACTATGCAAAGAATACAAATCTCACAAATGGTCATCCCCCGTAAATGACAATTCCGAAATTTGGTTTGCATCCCCGTGTAAAGAAATTCCAGAAAATCTGTTTTGTGAAAAACAGATTATTTCATACTAAAAAGGCGAAGGTTTTATCTGGTTGACTAATACACATGAAAACGATACGATCACATTAAAAAAGGGAATATGCCTCGTTGAAATACAAGTGATTTCTGAACGCGAGCTAAACAAATGGAAAAACTCCAAGAAAACATTAGTAAATGGAATTAATGCCAGTAACCCAAAGGATAGGTACCAACTAACAAGATCCAAATTTTTGGAAAAATTTAAATTAGACCATATCCAGGATACACAATTACACAAAAAATTATGTGAATTACTCTGGAATTTTAGAGATATTTTTTCTACATGTGAGGAAGATATTGGATTGATACCGTTCTATGAACATTCTATCGAAACCACAGGGTTACCTGTAGCTAAACAGTCATATCTCATCCCTCATCCCTACAATAATTGGTTAAAAAATAAAATCCACGACTTAGAAAGAAACTACATTATACGGCCAAGTGTAAGCCCGTATTCAGCCCCTGTTATACTAGTGCCAAAAAAGAACAATGACATCAGACTGGAAGTAGATTGTAGAGCCTTAAATAAGCAGGTAACTAGCGACAAGTTTCCCATACCCCTAATTGATGAAATCCTACATTCCATTTCAACCAAAAATTAAATTTTTACATCGCTTGACCTCACACAAGGTTATCATCAGGTTAAAATAGAAGATAATGACGATTATAAAACGTCCTTTTCGACGACGGAATGTGGTTCTTATGAATATTTGAGAGTACCCTTCGGACTTAAAACTAGTTCAAGTGCATCATGTAGACCTCTGTTACACTTATTACGAGGCATAGAAAATATTATCCATTTGTGGATGATGTGATATGTGTGGGACAAACACCAGAGGTTCATTTAAAAACATTAACCAAAGTTTTTGAAAAATTCAGAGAGGGTAATTTCAAATGTAGACCTGAAAAAATAAATTTAAGCCAATCCGAAATACAATTTTTAGGAATGATAGTGACCCAAGGCCAAATATCACCAGACCCCGAAAAAATAAAATGCGTAGAAAACCTCAAACTGCCAAAAACTATGAAACAACTAAGAGGCATTATTGGTTTAACAAGTTATTTTAGAAAATTCATACGCAACTACGCCCAAATTGCCAAACCCTTAACGGACCTGACTAAAGGGGAAAGCAAAACTATCACCTGGTCGAATGAAGCTCAAACTTCATTAGATACTCTCAAAAAAACTCTTATTTCTGAACCAATATTAGCGTTACCAGACTTTGAAAAAGGAGTATTTGTGGTTACCACTGATGCTTCAATTCTAGGCATCGGTGCAATCCTTTCCCAATTAATCCCCGTGGAAAACTACCCCGAACCCCTACAATAACCCCCTCGGTATATAGAGAAAGTCATATGCTATTCAAGCAGAACTCTAACCAAAGGCGAAATTAGTTATTCAGCAACGCAATTGGAGTTACTATCTATAATTTACCATTTAAATAAATTCAGACATTATTTAGCAGGACGAAAATTTAAACTGCGCTCGGACCATAAAAGCTTACAGTACCTGAGCACATTCAAAAATCCAACCGGAATCTTAGCGAGATGGATAATGAAAATCCATAACCTGGATTACGAATTTGAACATGTGACAGGTAAACAAAATGGCCCTTGCGATTACTTGAGTAGATACCCTGAGAATAACCCGTCAGACAATGAAACTAAACAAATAAATGCCATTAATCCCACTAAACGAAAACAAAGAAGAATAAACCTAAAATCCTTACAGAAGAAAACGAAATTACTCGTAGCCCCTTATCCCTACCTAACATTAAAAGAAACCAGGTTAAAGATGAAATGTGTTTGACTCTCATTAACTATTTTGTAAACTCGGATAACCTCCCTGATAAGTTCAAAGCCCTGAGACGGGCAATAGACAATTTTTATTACGATTTGAATGAAGAAATGCTTTGCAGGATAGTAACAGGCGAAACAAATATAAATCAAATACAAATAGTCCCAGTACTTCCCCAGAGCTTAATAATACCTGCCTTTGAGTACTTCCATTCGGAGATCCATTAGGCGGACACTTAGGAATAACCAAAACATTTCACAAGCTAAAACAATATTTTTATGTTCCGTCGGCATTAACAAAACTTAAAGATTTTATAAATACATGTGAAGCGTGTAACTTAAGAAAAAATCCCCAAACGTACCCTAATCCCCCCATGGGAAGAGTGCCAGTAGCAAGGTTCCCTTTCAATATCGTTTCATTTGACCTGTATGGTACGAGTGGAGGATTACCTGTTTCTAATAGACGTCATACTTGCGTTCTTTCAGTAATAGACCATTTTACGGGCTTCACTTTTGCCAAAGCATTGAAAAATCAATGCGCATATACCACAAGTAAAGCGTTAGCAAAAATATTTTTAAAATTTGGTGTTCCTCACCAAGTTGTTAGTGATAACGGAACAAACTTCGCTTCTAAAGTAACAAAAAACTTAATGAGTTTCCTTAAAATAGAAAAATTAGTAACCTCTCCCTACCATCCCCAAGCTAATGGAAAAATTGAAAATAGGCACAAAATATTTTCCAATGTTTTGAGTATTTATTCAAAAGACAACCGAAACGATTGGGATCTGTATCTACCTTACTTAACCAATGTAATTAATACCGCTTATTCAGAAACGACTGAAGATAGTCCATTTTTTTTTATTCGGACGCGATTTTAAAATACCTTATCAGGAAATTATAGAGTCCAGAGAATATTACAATAATACCGAGGACTATAAGCAAGATTTTATAAATAGGATGAGAAAAACCTATAAAATAGTTAGACAAGAGTTAGAAAAATGTAAGACGAACCAAGAGTTGAGAAACAAGTCCAAAATCAAAGGGAATATAACTTTTAAAGTGGGAGATTGTGTGTATCTAAAAAACGAGGCAAAGCTAGAAGGAAAGAAACTTTCCAATAAATATTCGGGACCCTACAGAATAATCAAAAAATACGACAATGATTTTACTTTTAAAATGATAGATCCAGAAAATGAGAGAACATACAAGACACATGTTAGCTGTATAAAAAGAGCCAAAGTCCCCGTTAAGTGGGCACCCGAAACCTCTTCTTTAGATTCATCAAACGTGGAAGACGAGTTTCCTAAGTCAAGGCTAGCTGAATTAAAACCCTTTAATTTCAAACAAAACTACTTTGAAAACCATAGCGAAGAGGAAGATTTTGAGGAATTTTTAGCCATGAAAAATTTAGTCATCCCTAAAAGAAAACCCTTAATACCCAGGCCTGCAAGAACCCCAAAAAGTCCAGAGAGTTCATCTTCAAAAAGCTCGGAGAAAGAATTGGATTATACGCTGTCACCAAAAACCCAAGTTTTCCCCGATAGAATTTCAACCCCATGTCCCCCAAAAAGATTTCCTGATGACATGGTATCCCCAATAACCCCGATAGAAAGACCCCTATTGTTACAGGAGGAATTAAACCGAGCTGTGGAAACCCCAGGTGCAAAAAGGAAGAAGACTCCCCCTAGGGATACAAATATAAAAAGCTTAAGAGAAGCCATGGACACTATAAATTATCCGATAAAACCAAGGCAAAGTACCTTGCCTAGGACCCAGGAACACACCGAAGATGAAAATCTAAGACAATACCATAACATAACGGTATCCAAAGTAAAACCCAAGGAATCCCACTCCTGGAAACACACCATGCTACGAAATATACATCACCCCCCCGAAGATATGGCATTCAAGCAATGGAGACACTCCCCAAAAACATTTGACTCCTCCCAGAGCTCCCAAGAATCTTTTACCTCCCCCGAAACAGGATTTCAACGCGAGGAAATGGAAAATAAGCCCTCTACCTCAAAAGGAGACGAAATAATGAAGTAAGGGCAGGAGATACCCCTAAGTCGCAAAGGACCGCCCTCGAAAGCCCAAATAATGAGTCTTCAGAGACTAGCTCTAGTGAATCCGACGAAGAATCAGCTACTGACGAGCCCCGAGATGCACAGACACAAAAACCGGCTTCTGCCGCAGCTCATGCTAAGGCAGCCAAAGCAAGAGATCAAAAATTTCTATTAAAACAATACAAGAATTTTGACCTAATCTCTATGGGAAAGTCAAAAAAGAGTAAAACGCCAGAAACTGAACAGGAAATTACCACGAAATCTGGCAGAATTAGTAAGAAACCAGACAACTGGAAATACATTTAAGAATCGAGTACCCCAAAAATTCATAAGTAATTAGTAAATTAAAATGTACAGCTTGAAAGAAAAGGAGGTATATAAACATGACATTACATAGAAAGCAACACTTAAAAAGTCAAAAAAGTTAATAGTTAAATCTTTCCAGATAAACTGAATTCTGGCTTGATAAAAAACCCCGAAGATAGAAGAAGAACAAGAATTGTTCAACCCCTCCTCCAAAAAGAAAAATAACTAGTGCAACCCCGTTACAGATAGAACAAATATGGATCACCTATTTCAAATACGATCGAGACTCTTAGAAGCATCGGCCCAATTGATATCAGAAAAATTAAAAATTGAGAATATGATAGAAGTGATACTTAAATCCCTTAGTGAGGTGAAGGCATCCCAAGAAAAAATGAACAAGAAAATAAATGAGCTCTTAGTAACCAAACAAATAGATTTAATTAATTGAGGCCCAGTTCATGGAAGTAAAAGAACAAACCGCAAAATTCCAGAATGAAATGGAATCCATAAGCGACGCCACGCTTGTCGAGGGATATAATTATCCCGATCAGATCCTAGAATTACAAGTATTATACGATAAAATGCCGGAAATTGGTAAAAAAGTACAAGATTATAGAAATAGTACTGTTCTGTCCGCGACAATGGCAATAAAAGAATTCTTGGCACCCCAAAGAGCGAAGATCCTAGACTTGCAGCATAAATACTACCACTTAAAAGCACAAAAGGAAATAATTAAGCTGCAACAGGACAGTTTAGAGAAACAACTAAAGGAGAACCATGCTGAAATTACCAAAGAATTACAGAAACAAAGAGATTTCTGCTCAAACTTAGAGAAAATGGTTGCAACATATTTTACAGTTGAAATTGACCTACCCCTCAGTCCCCATTTGGAAAATCTTCTTGCTAATGATTACAAAGAAGGATCGTCACAACCCGTATATTTTGTAGTCCAATGCCAAGCTCGCCATAACATAAAATCCCAAGTGGAAGCTATTCAACAGGATCCCCCAACGGATAATCACATAATTATGAGGACCCAGTACTCTGACGCCCAAGAAAATATTACTACGGGCCAAGATTCCTCAGAAGTCTCTGCACCACAAGGAACACCCAAAAAACAGCCATTATCAGAAGAAACGGAAAACTAAGGAACATCAAACACGGAAATTAATTGAACCCAAAGAAAGAGGTAAAAATCCCTTTCTCGTTAAAAAAAATTCTTTTATATACAGTAAAGTGGTTTAGCGATAAAATATAGTGAATAACCTAATAATCGAGCGAAAACTCGTTAAACTAGATAACTATATTCCTGTTAGTCAGAAGTATTTCCCTAATAGAAAAAAAATATATGTATTACAAATTTAGTCGGAAAAGAAAAAGTTTGGTAGCAAATATTTATATATATATACGAATGAGGGTAGTAACAATGCAAGGCATGATTTACCTACATATGGGGTATAATAATTAACCGAATCATAAATATAGGGTTTCTGTCAATCTAGATAACAAAAGCTGGCCTGACTAATCTTTCAAAAATTGTCCATGTAAGCCTACTAAAAGAAAAAAAAAGATCTGTTTCAGAAAATCTGTTCCAAAAACATTCAAGTTAATATTAGAACTAAAGATGTTGGCAAAAATTAATCAATTGGTAATAGTTATAAGTACAATTGCGACCTTTTCTTGATGACATGGCGAATATATGATCCGCATGTGGGATGTGTGGTGGTATGAAGATTAGGTTATCAAGAGAGGACCATCCTTTACCAGCAAAAAAAAGTTCATCTGAGCCTTTAAATAAATTCAATTATTTAAACAAACCTTACAAATCTCTAAAAAAATAAAAAAAAATAAATTCCCTTGTCGCAATTTTTGCTAGGCAAATACCACTTCGGTCAATGTTAAGGATTACTTATTCAATTCGAATAACCCTTTGTAAAGCGTAGATATGATAAGAAATTAACACCCATGATTCCAAACATAATTAAAACCACTAAGATTTATCGTAGTATAGTCAGATCACTTAAGCACAATGTCCTCGAGATAAGCTACTTTCACATCACATCCTTTTATTAACAAAAAAAAATATAGTTGACCCGTGTACCGTTGTGAACTTCGAGCTAATTACATACCTGTAATTAATGGTCCTTTTGCGGAAAAATATTGTTTGATCTCAAAAGTTAGTAATTTTAATATATCCTTAACCAAATCTTTGATCATATATTGATTACGGATTGGTGTGTTATAAGCCAAAATGAATAAAAATAATATACAATTCCGTTCCGAAACCTAAAGGAACAAAAGAAATTAATTGCCAAAGAACTAATGCAAAACAAAATCTTTGTAACCCTGAAAGGAAAAAATAAGCTAAAATTGTAGAATTTAAAATGCCGGTCTTGGTGCATAAATTTTGACCCATAGAAATGCGACATAATCCATATTGTGGCATATCCACAGAAACAAACAAAACCTCGCTATGCAGCGTAATTCTTAAGTCATAAAAATAGGCCCCTCAAACACAAAAAAAAACATACGAAAACCTAAAAAGGGGAACTTTGGTCTAACCTATTGACCAATTTGTTTAGTTGAATTTCTTTGGTGGCATAGTCGAGTGCCAATTAACATATCTTTAAGCCAAGTGTGACCAAACCATAAAAAAACTTATTTTCATAAATGATCCCTGTAGTATAGTAGTTAATCACGTAACATTCGTGCAAATTAAACAGTCTCGACAGGCAAAGTAAATCTTCCTTCAATAAAAAAATACATAAAATTAGTTAACTAAATTCTAAAATATCGCATCTGCAAGTCACGAATAAAAGAAATCTAAAGTAAGAAAAATGACACGTATTGATCAAGCTTTATTTTGACCTTTGATGGCCCTTTATAGGAAATTTTGCTGCCACAAATGGTCGTACCATAAAATAAATTTGCAACCAATACCTAGCTAACTAAACCATTAATCTTATCATGGATAGCTAAAAAAGCCTTACAACTGCAGCGCCAAATTAAACCAAAAGCATCTTAAAACGAATCATAGGGTACGAAAATAAACCTCGCAATTAGGTATAACGAAATAACTCGTATCAATAAGCATAACAAAATAAACCACCATCTTAGGTCAAACAATTCCTTAGCTATAGAGAGGTTTTGTAACGCAATTAAATAATCACAAACCTGTGAGGCCAATGCAAAATTCGTCTCGGATAAAATTATCCACCATCAGTCGTATATTATATATGAATATATATAATACAAGAAGTTTACTAAGATAGCTTACCAGAAAGGGTAAAAGAATAAGGCCAATAATTGAAATCCCAAAATATAGTATCTCATAAATGAAAGAATTAGGTATAATATTTGAAATGATACCAATGTATAAAACTAGGCTAACGTCTCTTGAAATATAGCAAATATCGTTGTACTTTAACATCCTGACAATACATAATAAACCTGAAAAAAAGGAGTAAAGTGGAATAGTCCGTGAAGAATTAATGCAACAAAACAAAACCCTTTCGTTAAAAAGGGAACCTTCAAATTAATATATGCTATAATACCTGTAAAATAAGGCTACGGTTTTAGACTAGTCCTCAAGAAATCACAAAAATAGTGAATTCCAGTTTTCGCAAAATAGGCAAAACCCGCAAGGTCATTCTAACTCACAAACGCTCATATAAGGTGAAAAACAATATTTAATAATTCTCACTAACCTTATGAACTGGTCCAACCAAGATCCTGGCTAAAACTATCCTCCAATTAAGAAATGTATAGTAAACTAATTGACGACATATCATTCAAGTCAAGATTTACGAAATGCACGTCATTTATAAGTTCAAGAATGTGTGTTCACTAAGGCACATACAAACTTGAACTAAATTATTAAAATAAAAGCAAACATTTATATGAAGTTTAAATGAGTCAAGGTAGCCCTCAATTAACCAAGCGAAAGTGGGAGCCATAAATTTTATGAATAGGTAAACGGAATCCCAGTCCCGTAAGGTAGCGAGCGGTACAAAGTTCAAACTTATTGTCATTGAGAAGAATGCTCAAAAACCATATTTTAAACACGCAATATTGAGACAAATATAGAAATAAGGTTTAATACCCTTAGAATTCAAAGTGAAAAACGAAACAAAATTAGTTAACGATGGAACTAATAAGATGTACCCTCAATGAGGAATTATGTTAAAACAACAAGTAAATAAATTCCTACACCTTAGGCAAAACTTCTATTCAAAAGGAATAAACAAATCCCTGCAAAATTTTAGATAATATCATACCTGCTCCATGTGGCACAAGCTCTGCCACAAAAGAAGAATGGTGGGACGTAATAAATGTTTACAAAAAAAATCTCGACTAAACGCAACTATTCGCGCATCTTGAGGCAAAAACCGGGCCAATCCTCCGATTTCTAATTATTCGCCCCCAGAACAGGGATAACGTGCCCCACAGCAACCCAGTAGGGTTATGATTGAAAATAATTTATTTTACGATATAACAAGACCGTCAATTATGACAATTCCTTGCACGTAATGACTTTGTTTAAAAAAAAACTTAAATCAAACAAGTTTTAGACAACGCGTTTCGATTTGATTCCGTTTTTTTTAATCATATTTACAACGAATTTATAACAAAATAATTATATCTTGTGGTAATTTATTACATGCAAATTAGTTTAAACTAATTTCAACCAGCCAATGAGTTCACTAAAAAACGTAAATATACTTTAATTTTCATTTTGGAAATACAAGAGAATTAAATTTATATGCCTTATGACAAACTACAAAACTTTTATATAATACCGCGCTTGATGATAAATACCTCTGCCACATGGCGATAACTCCGCCACAGGAAAAAATGAGTTAACACCTGAGGATGAATGTGTTTTCTTTTAACTCATTTATAAGGGAAGACTTAATCTCGACTAACAAACCTTTGTATTCCACTAATTTGGAATAATTCTAAAATACGCTGAAATAAAGAACTTATTCCTACATATCATAAAGGTATTATTTCAGTAAACTTCAACAAAAACTCCTCACTCGATTCAACCTAAACAATAACTTCAGAGTAAACATATAACGAAAAAAATACGATTATAGCATAAAATAAATGAACTTTCTTTGATTAATCGATTGCAAAGCCAAAGAAACTAAAATCAATAGGTATTTTAATGGAAGGCGATAAAAGCTGAATAAAGTATGACGGTAAATCAAAATGCGTTGCAATTTAATGACCTAATTAAAAAAAACCCTTAAAAGATAAGTTCACATATTCAAACTAAGGCCTTAATAAAATTGTTCACGTTGCCATGATACAAAACAACCAGATTCGCATTAAAAGATTGTTAAAAAGAAATGTTTGCTTGGTTATCTAAAAATACTTAAGAAAAAATTTTTTTACCCACACTAAACATTAAGTGAAGTTTTAAAAACCTTTTCAGATTGATCGACAGCTATAGCATTGGTTGAAATATACTAGTGAACATAAAACAACCCTTTCGTTAACAACTTAAGCCTGAACGCATACTCAAAACCATGTAAAGGTACTTTATGCTAAAAAATCAGTAGTAACCCCCAGAACCCCCCACACTTCGGACGGTGGAAAAAATTTTCTAAAATTTTTTTTTTAAATTTCTAATAAAAACACGAAAAAGAAAAAGGGGAAAACACTCTTAGCGAAAAAAAAATCGGTAGTAGTACCCCTCACACTTTGAATGGTAACAAAAAAATTTATTTCGACAATTAATAAAAGCTCAGTATACATGGCAATTCTAATTCATAAAAGCAAAATAAAATAATAGTCAGCGAACAACCGTGTGAAATACTTAAAAAATGGAATAACAGCAATAACTCAAAGGTCCATACGTTATACGATGATGAAGACGGATGAACCCCGAACATAGGAGGTTTGAGCCGGGGATGTGCACGGTGTATGTTATCCCACCGTGCAGGTACTTGACTCTCACCTTCTGTTAAGAAAAAATTACACAAGTTACTGAATGAGGGGAATACGGGCGTTGTAAGATCTGTTGCTGACTTGGTCTTGTAACGTCTGATCGGATGTTGCAACTCCCTGTAGAACCTGGAGACTCTTTCTGGCAGACTTCTTTTCGGGTGAAACGTGAATCAACAATGTGTCGAAATTCTGCGTCGAGAATTTACTTAATGGCTGATCGAAACTGGGGTTATCATTCGTTTCATTAGCCATTGAATGTCTAACGACAAGAAAAACTCTACAAAAACACTACTACGGCCTAGCCGCCAAGCTTCTTCGACAAATGAACCCTAAATTGTGAGAGGCGGTGGCCATAGGGGAATAGAAGCGGTGTTCAATCATCCCGTATCCGTTCCCATCTAGCCCTGGCTCTATATAAAAAAAACAACAGCAATACAGATACGAGTCGGGCATACATAATAAAGAAAAAAACTGACAAATGAATGGACCCTCAGTCGTAGGAGGCCTTGAGCAATCGGGTGGAAGTCGTGTATACTATCCCTCTGCCTCCCGACTGGTCTCAGGCTACCTATGAGAAGCTACTACCCAACAAGGAAGTGAACAGTGAATAATAAAGAGCTATAAAGTACAGTTAAATTGAATGACCCCACAACGTGGGAACTCGTTGGTCAGCGGTCGTGACGTGTGGTACCTTATATTCCCATGCGTCATGACTGTTTATCCACGGAGCTCTCGCGAGAAGATTAAAACAAATCTCCCCATGAAAAGTGACCCGAAGGAATTACTCTAACCCACCCCTAACATAATAAGATAATGTGACAACAAAAATGACCATACGAGAATATGAAATGAAAAAGGATAGAAGTCCGATCCGTTGGGAGTGCTCTTACTCTTTAGGCTTTTCATGTTGGTTATTCGGGAGAAGCGTACATAGTGAATGTATCTCTTACAAAATAAAACTAGAACAGGAAAAAGAATGCTAAAAGTCTAATAAAATTAATTGCGCACCCGCAAGAATTATCCTACCTAACCCCCACTATTAGAAGAAAGTATGAAAACACAAGTGACCATGTGGGAATAAAAAGTGAAAATAGGAAGAAAAAACCAATACGTGGGGAATACATTGACAAGGGGCTGGAACGCAGTCTGATTATTTTTGCGTTCGGGCACCGTGCCAAGGTATTTCTTACGAAGATCAACTCAAACAGGATAAGGAACCCAAAGATGTCAATGGCGGTTAAATACCATAAATTAGAAGAGCCAACTAAAAACAGCTATAAATAATAACAAATATCATCAGATTGAAAGCACCTGACTAATCCATTATTATACCTTAAATCATTATAACCATTTTTATATTAAGTAATCAATTATTTCATAATTACTCATAAATTTTATATAAGAACACATTTCCGGATACGGTGCGTAAGTAACCTTCAACCACTGGTTAAGGGAAACACCGAAACACGCAACCATACGGTATGTTCTTATATTGAACCTAAAATCTAGTAGAAAAAAAGTAACCGTGATACGATACCCAAGCCATCAACAATTAAATAATCGTAGACTAGAAAATGTAATCTCGTGGAATCTTAAAAGAAGACATAGTGTAGACAACATTAATAATCCATTAAGAGAATGGGGACATGTTGATAATTTAATGAAAGAAAAGGAACTTGTCAAAACAGTAGAAAATCTCGACTGCCCAAAACTATATTATCTTCTGAAATCTCAAAGGACGAACTTGGAACTAAAAATTATTCTAAGATTAACAGCAAGCTTAGTTCATTATAACTTTAGTGCGGGTGCAATGACAAAAACACTCGAAAACACCAGACTAAGTGCCAACTTGGTTTTCCAAATTTTAATACAAACTGTCCCAGACACAAAATATAGCTTATTGTCTGATTATATCGCCAACAACGTTTGGTACGATCAAGATGATAACAATATAACTACAATTTGGGCCATTAAATTTCTCTTCATACTAATTGACCAAGGACATATGTTAAAAGGTGAAGACTTCCTTAAGGCCTTGCACATTAACTGTGTAAGTAATACCTATCTAAATCCAATAAACCCTTCAATGGGATCCGCAATTTTTCAAGTTACCCCAAGAGACTATAAAAACATAAAGAAAATAACCCTAAATATCTTCCAAGAAGACAAAAATTTTGGAAGAAAATATTCCCTGGGTTAGACGTAATCAAGCGTGAGCAACTATGCTGCTGCCAATCACACGTAAACTTAAGTTTTTCCATAGTGAAAATAATAAATGAACAATTATCCTTATCTCAGCTATGCCGGAAAGTCATTCGACAAAATATGCGAAGGAATGACATAATGGCCACACTAGAGGGCCTGCACATCCCAAATCAGTTATTAGTGTATTTAATGCACTTAAATATACCTGAAAGCGGAAAAGATAATATAATATTTGAACTCAAGTTTCTCAGCTCAAATGTGTCGTCATGGGAAGATTATCGACTTCTCGATATGCTTACGTCTCCAAGATCAAAGGCGGCACTGCCGGATGATGCACCCATATTGAAATTAAAACCAGATAGAAGTGGAAGAAATTGTATATATAAATAACTTCGTTAAAATGAATATTAAAAGAACCTCCCAATATTACCTAAAGTGTTATGTTATGTAAATTGATGATTACTGTTATTAAAAAAAAAGTGCATTATAAAAATTAACTAATGAAGTATTAATATTTATATCAAGGGATCTAAACACATTGTTAATATGTTGACAAAAAAAGGTAGTTTCTCGAAAGTCTCTATACCTTAAAGACGACCGCAAAGTCGTTAAACTAGAGTACGGAACTTTAGGAAATCGAATTATGTTCGAACACACAAAAAGCCAGGTGCAAGGTGGCACCGGTGAAAAAGTAGTTCAACTTCGACCCGAAGTTACCTTGTTTTCCACTCAAAGTAAATACTCTTTATTGGTTAATATGGAGCTTTAGATGACTCGAATTATGGTCAAATGAATGAGTACCCGATGTATTGAGGAAATGCCGGTGAAAAGATAGTTTGACCTCGACCTAGAGTGTACCATGATCATAACCAATCTTGAAAAAGATAACTAGACAAAAATCAATAGAAACTACCTTTCATTTCAGAACAATGGCCAAAGCAATTATTGACACGGAGCTCATATGTATAAAGCATGCCAAAAAAATGTCATATATTCGGCTGCAATGCTCATAGTGAATAAATCAGTGGAGGAAGTCTTCGCAAAAAAATGGGACGTTAAGTATGATTTAAGGAAATTTGACGTAAAATCCTATGAGTTCGGTCTAGACTTCGCAAACACCCCAAAATATCGACCAGCGAGAGGCAAACTAGGAATCAAATATAACGGCAGAAAGGGGAAATACCTCCATTTTATTCAACATGAGATTAGGAAATTACAAAAAAACACAAAATTCGGTACTGGTACGTTAAAGGTCCTTGTCAGACAGATTTATTACTTCTTGACAAATGTAGAAAGCAAAAGTTAGTTTATAAGATTGAAGGAAATTCAGACTGCATTAAATACCGAGGAAAACAAGACCCCCTCCAAGAGATTAAATACTACAAATAGTATTTAAATAATCAAAGGAGTGTGACTTATAAAGCCAAGAGAAAAAAAATCGTATTTAAAACAATTAAAACTTATGAATCAAAATACAAAATAATCAAGAAATCAAAAAAGCTGTCCCAATCGAAATAATTAAAGTTAACACAGGCACCTTTTATGTTAAAACAAAAATTCTTGTGTGAAAGATATTAAAATATCTATCCCCCCAGCCTAAGAATCAACCGTACGTTAACCATAAGCAAAGTAACAAATTGTACGAACACGAATCTTAATCTCACCTTGTTTCCTTGGGGCAACAAAGATTATCATAAAATAATACAAATATAATATCATAATTAGCACCTTGTTTCTTTCCCTGTGAAAAAAAGAACAAATTATAGGAATCAAAGTTTTCGTTCGATTATCAATCATAAGATTTTCCCTGTATAATGTCTAATGAAATATTAATTCCAGAAACAGCAAAAAGGATGTGGATAACAAATATCATAACAATCTTCATTTCCCAAACTATAGCACAAGATATCGTAAAACATGGAATAATCTTCAAACATGAGAATTCGTTACTGGCAAACCACAATGTCTGGAAAATATTTATGAAACTGGATCCAAAGCCGTTTGAAACCCTATTCCAACAAATGATGAGACTAAAGAAGAATACCAATGAATTAAAGGATTCTATATTCCAATTCTTAAAATCAGACAAAGGCCTGCAGACAACTAAAGACATGCACCATAAGGAAAATACAGGAGATCTACCCCCCGTACTTCCCAAACTAAAATCAAAATTCCTAATAGATGACTTTGATAAGAAAATGGCAGAAATCGATAAAGCTCTAGGAACTAACAACAGAAAAAACAGAAGGAAAAGAGAATTAAGTAATGCGGACGGATCTATAAGCGAATCTACTACGACAAAATATACCACAGGTTCCTTATTAGCAACTCCCAAGAAAAATAAACTCTATGATGGAAATTACGCAATGCTAAATGAACTACCGAGCCTATGGACTTTTCTCAAGGAATTATGGCAAAATCATGTTGAAGAAAATGTTACGAAGCGAATATTATCCAAACTCACAAAGAAAAAGGACTACAGACAAATTATTAACCTAAAGGAATTAAAATTCTCAAATGCACAACAAAATGATAAGAATAAAAAGCCTACAGAAAGAAAAAGAAAAGATATCAAGACAACCACGCCTACATATGAGACCACAGTAAAAGATATACAATCTTCAATGTCGGAAACTACGACAAGCGTAGTCCCAGAAATGTGCGCACTTAGCAAGGAACACCTAGAAATTTAACCATGCTAACCTATCTAAGACCAACGATACTTACAAAATGGACGTGGTCAACAGGGACGTGGCCACGTATTACCGCACCCAACCCATTGGCGTATTCACTATAGGCCTAAGAGCAAGAATCCCAGTAAGGCATACCGAGATACAAACGATAAAAATACAAGCTATTCAACCAAAAGAGAAAAATAATAAAAATAAGAAAGAGGAAGAAGACGATTACCCACATAAGAAATGTTGGACTATAGACGGTAAACGTAATTGTGTAAGATTAGCAATGGCCGACGAGCCGGCAAAGGAAGATATTGAACCATTACCTAAACTAAATGAGAAAAACGCCCTAAGAGTATCGATTCACCAATCTTTCTTAACATTGTATAAACAGAGACTTCAAGCACTATTTGAATTATTCAATACAGAAATACAAAAGTTAAAGCAAAGTACCACAAGAATCTTCGAAGTTTTTTTTTCGAAAAAGCAAATACCGCAGATCAGCTAGTTTAATACCCATAGTAGGAGAATTAGCCTCACGCTTATTTGGGGTTTCGACTGAAGAAGACCTAAATATCCTAAGGGAAAACGTAGGAAACCTAAATAACGCCATGAACGTGACCTTACATGTCCAAAAGATACAAGCTAGTATAGCCAATTATCAGAGAGACAAAATTGAGGCAATCTCAAAGAAAATATTAAAGACAGTAAACATAATGAATTATTTGAAAAATGAAGTAGATCGTGTGATTTCCGATTCGAGCCTCACCATGGTATCAGTAGACATAGTGACAATGTCATTACTTAACCTGGCAACTGACGTCAGCAAATTTGAATTTGCATTATTTGCCCTTACTGGAGGAACCTTGTCGTATGACCTGGTGGATCCTTCGAATCTAAAAAGAATCTTGGATGAAATAAAAACGCACTTAACGTTCGGACTACATCTACCAACAGAACCAGAAGTAGCAAACTTATTCCACTATTACACCAAGCTAAAGGTTCACATCACAGAAATAAACGAACAACTATTTGCAGTAGTAACAATTCCATTAATAAATCAACAATCCATATATGACTTGTATAAAATTTCTACATTTCCAGCCAATATAGGCAATACTAGTTCATTCATGACTATCACCCCCGAAGCGGAATACTTACTCGTCGATCAAGATAGGAGAAAATGTGCCTTAGCAAATCCACAGGACCTTAAGGAATGCGTAGCATTCAAAAATCTAGTATGTCAGTTAACCCTGCCAATATATAACGTTAAATCTGGATCTTGTATGTTAGATATATTTTTAAAAGAGACTCAACAAGAAGAAATTCCCAATTCATGCGAAACGCTAGTAGTCAGTACTAAACGGGAAATATTTATTCACCTTAGAAATGACCTGTGGCTATTTTCTGTTCCAAAAGAAACAGTTTGGACTATCTCGTGTTATAATAACACAGAAAGAATCGATCCAAGCAACAGAACTGAACTACAATTACAAGACGTGGGAACAATCACCATAAAACAAGGATGTCGATTAGTAACCAAAGAAGCCACGGTACAAACACCACTAATAACCACGAGCACGAATATAATAAGTCCCAAGGTGGTCAATTTCAAATCAATCAATTTATCACATACAATTCCTCACATTGAAAATGAGGAAGTAAAAGCCAAAATATGGTCAAAAATAGAGAATGTCAAGGGAACCTTACCACTAACAAAAATCAAAGAAGCCTTAGACTCTCAAATTCCCTTGTTTACTAATGAAGACCAAAGATTGACATATGTAGAAAGTAGATACGGACTATTTTCAACACATTTTTGGTGGCATATCCTCCTGACGGTAGGATTCGTATTTGTGATCTCGTATTCTATAAGAATCGTATTGAACCTAAACTACTGAAGAATTTTGAGAATAACGCGTAATAAAAGAGCAAAGTCAGATCACATCCAGCAGAGTGAGATGCAAAACCTAAACCCGGAACTCCCAAATAGCCCCTAAGCAAAAAAAAATAAGGGAGGACATGATCAAACGAATGAGAGTAGAGGTCCTCATTCATGCATTGTCCAGTCCCAAATCTCCACTTATTTTTTTTGGTGCAAACCCATGCAGCTGCAAAGATGTATTTCTTAAGCGGCATGGACGCGCATAAACAATAAAGATTTGAAATTTTATAGTAAATCAAGACCTCTCTTATAAACCATGTAACCTACCTCGCAAATAGACTTATAATAGAAAATTAAATGCTAAAGTAGATGAATGTTGAATAACATTTAAAAATGTATTGAATATTGAACATGTGCCAAATGCACATATATACATGTATATATATATCCTGAAAATCTCATATTGTGTTATTTTTCGCAAACATAATCATTTTTCTTATGATGGCCTAGGTTACTACGAGAAAAGCAGCCTAGCATAGTAAACTAGTATTATTACAATATGCATATAAAAGCATGAAGATTGTTTTTACTCGTCTTGTCTTTGAATTTAACCGTATCCATATAAAAATTGATATTATTAGTACGACTAATCACGAATATTATTTGGAACAATAGTTCCCATGTAATGTTATACAAATTGAGTATTATCGTTGTATGTGTTTTAACTTGTGTGATTATAAAGAGCATATGATTCTGCCCAGATATTTATATTCTAGAAAGCAGAGTAATCAGTGCAGATTAATTATTGGTGTACCAGCATGCAACACGGATACAACCCAGTAGCATCTACTCTCATCATTCGTCAACCACCGATAAGTACTCACCAAGGAAACCCCTGAAGACAATGACCTAATGACACTCCAAGTCAACCAAGCCTAGTACAAGGTAACACTACCCCAACCACTATTGGCAAAAAAGGACCCTATATATAGATATACATCAGAACTAATACTTACGTAGAAAACCACCCCGACCAGCCATGTCGTAAAACTGCATAAATATCCGTCAAATAACTATCCTTAGACGGCAAGGTCCTTAAGATTTAATGTTTAGAACACTGAAAAATAACAGCGGAGTAAATCCCTTGAAGCTTAAGGACCAAATCAGAAACAATAAATCGGAACAAGATCCCAAACTTAAGTTTTGAACCTGTTGCAATCGTTGTTAGATGTCGCAAAACCGCACCATCTTCTATAAGAAGAAGAACCAAACATAATCACTTTTGTGGGAAATATGAACTGTACGTGCTAAATTTTTCCCAAAATGAAGTGTTAAGAGACTTAACACTTCATTGTTTAATCCCCATGATTAAAAGAAGGACTAAACGTCAACAATTTACGGGAAACACAGACTGTACGAGTGTTAGATTTTCCCGAGAATAAAAGTGTCCAAGAAGAGATACCCAGCCTAGCGATTAATCCCTCAATGATGATGTATCAAAGACAATGCGCATGAACACAAAAACCAGGATCAAATTTTAATTCAACCATAGTTAACGTTAAATATTGTAACACAGCCCATAGTCCAAATAAAAGAAGGACCGAACGTGAACAATTTACGGGAAATACAGACTGTACGAGTATTAGATTTTCCCGAGAATAAGAGATACCCAGCCCAGCGATCAAGATACCCATTTCATGTAATCAATTCCCGAAGAGTTATATACCTAGTAACATGTCAATACCTCGGTAACATCAGCCTCTCGTCTTGTCACGTCAAATACGAGGTAATCACACGGACAAACCAAGTGACAAACCACGCACGGACAATTTTGTGCAAGCAGTCATACTTAGAAACAATGTAAACGCTTATCCCAAGGAACAAGTGCCAAAAGATGAAACACCATGAAGACAAACCATAAACAATTAGCCGACACAATAATTAGTTCAACGGAAGCCAAAAATTAAGTGACAACGTATGTGAGTATTATAGACACGTAGAATGATGAAGTAAGTGTGAATCTCATGTATCTAACTATAACTTTAGTGAATAATGAGAAACTTTTCATAATCAAATGAAAACAAGCGTAAGTTACATTACCCCAATGTTGCAATCAGACATCAAGTTTAAAAATTATATCGTTAAATCTCTTATTTCCAATGGTTTATCTTATATATATTAGTGCTCTTGGAGTCAGTTATGTATCACATCGTTATAGTGTCAGGTGGAAGTATATTCAAGTTGAGAGAAAAAGCAACTGTATACCATTTTAAGTGATAAGGTAGTTGTACAGGCAGAACTGAATTAGTTGGAACCGCGTAGAATTATTAGCATATCAGGTGAAGGAATTTTAGTATCAGGTGGAGGGAATAATAATTATTACATAATCAAATAATCAAATGTGTTAGTCAACAGAAACTTTTTGACCCTTTCGTCCAATAGAGTGTATAGGTGGAGGACTTTAAAGTGATGTTTTAATATACGTAGTTTTATAAAACAATCGGGAACATGAAAAGAAAAAGTAATATATATATCTTACCAAGGCTAAGTTAATTCAAGTAGCAAATACCAAATCAAAAAAGAAAAAGGGGGAAAGCGAGATCAAAATTTGAAAGAATAGAAAGATCAGGGTAACACAACGATGAGGACATCGTTAAGAATGGGAAGGATGATATGTAATGGAATCAATTTCCAATACCCCGAAATTTTCCAAGTAAAAATGCCCAGAATATAAACCCAAACAATTTAAGTAACAATTAATTGTCAAATTTAAAAAGTAGCGAAACATTGTATTACAATTGTAACTATGAAAAAAATCGTTCCCACAAAAAAGGTAACAGCAATAAATATTCATAATGACCAATTTCACATGACAAGCAACCAACCATGTAATCTAAATCTTAGGTTGGAAATTTGCATAAAATGTGTCAAAAATTGTATAAATTACCAGGTAAAGCTTCAGAAAATATTTGCGTGAAATACAATGTTAAACTATGCATCAAGTAAAATATTGTATCATGCTAGGAAAACTTCCGAAGTGAAGTTTTAAAGAGTAATAAATCGTATCAAAAGTTAGTTAAAATCGAATAGCTGATTGGTACAGCACTGCCCAATAGTAATATAGAACAAATAGTGAACCAATAGAATCTGAAAAATATACTTGTTAGTAACGCCCGGACGTAACCTCTGGCGAAATTGGAAAGGGTAGATAGCTAGAACTTAGCAATTTTGAGTTAGTCTATTTTGAGTCTTTTTCCAGCCTTATGTCAATCTTGTATGAATCTTATGAGAGTTTTACTTGAGATTCGGGACAGTTTTATTCTAATCTTATTTTCAACCTTTTTATCCTGTGTGAATTAAATAGATAATAGTACTGGACGTTACTTGTATTACCAGTGTGCAGTTTTAACCTTGTGGCATATACCGCAAGTGTTTTGATATACCGAAGCTCTGTTCCAGTTATGTGAGTAATAAATGCATCACTTTCTTATTTTATTCTCTTTATGCTAGTATTTCTCAAGATAGCTTGTCCTTGTGGCTCCACTCACTCTCAAGGGAACCAGAATTAATTCAATCTGATTTCGACTCAGGATGGCCGTTGACTCAAGCTCCCCATTTGAACTGGTAATTTAAACTCCCTACACACGTAGTTCCGCCTCCACTCAGGTATGCCACTCGCGAACGGTCAACTAAGAGTTTAGCTAAAACCCATCCATAAAAATATATAATTGAAAGATTCATATACCAAGAAATAACTTAAAGCATGAGAACAAAACCCCTTTTATTGATATTCCCACATAACAAATGAAACCCCCCCCCCCCATTAGAGTGGTTCAGTTACACGGTTGTTCAGTTACACGCACACCAGTTGAAAGGTCTGAAAATTATGCCTTCGAGGATGACAAACCCCCCACAGCCCCAGGGCAAAGGTTGTAAGTTATACCCTGAGGGCATATAAGGTTTTTATAGAAAGCGTTGTCGTAGAAACTTCAAAATGGTTCGTTCAATTGGGAATTGAGAGGGCTAGTGTCCTTTTTAATAGTCAAAAGCGTTCGGAGAGCAAATCCCCCCCCCCCCCGCCCATCATTTCCCCAAACACTTCTGATCAACATGTTGATATAACCATTTTTTTCAACGTAGTTGAAGGGTCCACAAATCATGTCTTTGAGCATGACCACCCCCCAGAGACCTCAGGGCTAAGGTTGTAAGTTATGCTCTGGAGGTATATAAGGTTTTTATAGAAAGCGTTGTAGTAAAAACTTCAAAAAGGGCTCATTCAATTGGAAATTGAGAGGGCTATTGCCATTTAATAGTCGAAAGTAATCAGAGGGAGAAGCACTCCCTCCTGCCACGCCCATCATTTCCCCAAACACTTCCGATCAACATTTTAATATGACCCTTTTTTCAACGTAGTTGAAAGGTCTGATAATTTTGTCTTTGAGGATGACAACCCCCCCCCCCCCATAGCCCTCAGGACAAGGGTTGTAAGTTATGCCCTTGGGCATATAAGGTTTTTATAGAAAGTGTTGTCGTAGAAGCTTCAAAAAGGGCTCATTTGATTGGAAATTGAGAGGAGGAGTGCCTTTTTTATTAGTCGAAAGGGATCAGCGGTCAAATGACCTCCCCCCCGTCCATAATTTCCTTAAACACTTGCAATCAAAATTTTGAGATAGCCATTTTGTTCAAGGTATTTGAAAGGTCCGGAAATTATGTTTTTGAGGATAACAAATCCCCAAGTCCTCTGGGCAAGGGTAGTAAGTTATGCCCTGGGGCATATAAGTTATTTTTTATAGAAATCTTGGTCATATAAACTTCGGACTGGCCTCATTTGATTCGTCATCAGACTCTCTAGTGCTCTTTTTAAGAGTCAGAGTGATTGGAGGGCAACTACCCCCCCCCCCCCCCAACACGCACACACACGTCGTACTGTCCCGAAATGTATCTAATAGAAATTTTGATATAGCCATTATATTCAAAATTGTCTAAATATCATATAACAAGGCTTTTGGGGTTGAAATGAAACCCAGAGATTAGGGACAAGGGTTGTAAGTTGTTCCCAGGGGGTATTTAAGGTTTTATGGAAGGGGTGGTTGTTTAACTTTAGAAGAGGCTAATTTGGTTGATAAATGAAAGTTCTAGATTTCTTTTTAAGCATCAAAAGTTATGTAGGGCATTTAGCCCCCCTTCCTCCCCTAAACCCCTTCTTCTCACCAAACACATCTGATTGAAATTATGAGAAAGCGTTTTTTTTCAAAATAGTCTAAAAACATATAATAATGTCTCTAGGGATAACACTACCCCCCAGCGCCCAAGGTATAAGATTAAAACTTATTTTATGAGGGCATATAAGATTTGTATGGGATTGGCGATCGTAAAAACATCGGATGGGGCTTATTTGATTTTAAATTGGAAGTTATAGTGCCCTTTTTAAGAGTCAAAGGGGGAGAGCAAACACCCCCCCCTTCTCCACGCTCATCATTTGCCTTAACACCACCAAACAAATTTGGAAATAACAATTTTATTCATCGTAGTTGAAGGTTTCGGAAATTATGTCTGTCAGGAGGACACCCCCCCCCTACAGCTCTCAGGAAAAGGGTTGTGACTTATCCCTTTGGGCATATAAGGTTATTATAAAAAGGGTGGTCGTATATACTTTGGAGGGGAACCATTGGATTGATAATCATAAGTTCTAATGCCTTTTTTAAGAGTCAAAATAGTCAGAGCACGGCTACCACCCCAACCCCCCCCCCATACACACACAAACACGTTGTGTTTCCCTTGATAAAAATCACCAGAGCCTGAGGGCAAGGGTTGAAAGTTATACCCCTGGGGCATTTAAGGTTCTTATGAGAGGGATGGTTGTATAAGCTTTAGAGGTGGCTCATTTGGTTGAAATTGGAGATTCTAGTTCTCTTTTAAGATTCAATAGTGATGGAAGTCAAGTAGCACCACCCCCCCCCCCTTATGGAATGGGTGGTCGTTTTAAATTCAGATGGGTTTCATTTGATTTCAAATTGAAGTTATAGTGCACTTTTTAAGAGTCAAAGTGATTTGAGAGAACCCCGCCTCCAACCCCCCCCCCCCGAAGTCCATAATTTTCCATAAGAAATATCCAAACAAAGTTTTGAGACATCAGGTTTTTCAGCATTGTTGAAAAGTTCAGTAATTATGCGAAGCAATAGTAGTAGTAATAGTAGTAGCATTAGTAGTAGTATGCAGATAACACCTTTTTTCAACATCCCCTTCAACGCACGATGAAATTTTCAACTTAATACGATCAACCGGTCCTAAAGCATTGCTGATACGTCCTCTTGACAATCTATATGGGAATAGTGTGATTTGATTTATTTCAATACAGGTACATTATTGCCCAAAATTTTCGTCTTAATACCTTTAGGCTTATTAGTTGTATTAGTAGCACCAGTAAATATAGTAGTAGCAGTAAGAATACTGTGAAAAGTTGTAGTCTTAGCTTTAGTAGCATTAGTAGTAGTAGCAATAATAGTAATATTAGCAGTAGCTTTAGGAGTAGAAGCGTTAGCATTATGATGCAAGTATTGTCTTTTGGTTAGTTCAACATCCCCCACAATAAGCATTGTAAGTTTTAATTTCACACATAGAATTGTTCCTAAGATATTTCTGATATGCCCTTTCGACAACGTGCATGCGGATGGCAGGCTGTCATTCGTACAACAGAAATATTCTCTGAAAATTTCACCTTCATACCTTCATAGGTTGTGGATTTTGAGCTATCCAGAAGACATTGTGTGTCTTCACAAGATATTTTTTAAATGTTTTCACTTTTATAACTTTAAGAAATCAAAAATTAATTAAAATTTTAAGGAATAAATATCAGCATATGTACGAGTATATTAAACTGACCATGCACATTTTTTTCAGTAAATTCATTTGGATTTGTTTTCAGTAAAGTACAAGTTATATTCTGGCTTTAGAAAGCATTGGGGTTTTTGAACCCTACTACTATTACTTTCTGCTTGTTTTGAGTTTGACTCTGTTATTTATTTTAATTTCTGTTCGCTTTGGGTTTCATTTATTTATTTATGCTGATTTGTAGTAGTTATATGCTTGGTAGATTATTTCATTCTATGTTTGTTCATTTTTCGTTTAATAGAGTTCTTTACGTTTTTTTGAAAAACTTATTTTGTGGATTTTTTTTTTTAATTAATCAAGTGAAAAAGACCAAGTGAAAATGAAAATTGAGCTTTAGAGTACAATCAACTGAAAGGTATACCAATGAAAAATGATCTGTTTCTGTGGATGCTTGAATTACGTAGGCCTATCTTAGTTCCGAAAAGATTTTTGAAGACGCTAATTTCAGCTAGGGGGTGAACTGGGGCCTCGGAGGGGGCAATTGTCCCCCTGCCCCACGGTAAATTACGTCCCTGTACTTAGCCTGTTAAGATTTTCAATGTTTACCAAGACCTACTTTGTACAGACTGGTCTTAGACTTTCAATAATTCTTGAAAGCAGTAATGCTTATTAACCATCACTTTAAGGGAAATTCCAGCTTTAATCCTATTTAATTGTAGATTAATCATATCAAAGACCCATTTTTGCTTGAAATTTTCTGCTTTTCAATTAAGCCACTAGATAAGTGGCAATAGGTGACAAGTGGCACTAAGGGTTTTTACTCTCTATCTTCCCATGTTATAGCGCCAAAGATCCTACTCTTATAATTATCCCAATCTTTTTGCTACTCCCTTTTGAAATATTTATTTGCCTCGTGGTAGAAAACATCTCGGCCTCTAGCACGTCCCGCAAAACAATGAACACTCCAGGAAAAAAGAGTTAAATAATATTAGTTTTAAGGGTACTCAGAAGATATTTACTATTGATGTAGCTGTGATCTTTTATTTTGGTCAAACAGAGCTACTTTAGTGATCGATACTATTCCCAATGGTTTACTTGGCAAAAAAATATATCAAAGATGCTTACGTGCATACTAGCAGTTAAAATACTTCAGCCTCAAACAAAACACTTCAACCTAAGTCTCTATCATATCATCGAGTGACACAATATAATTTCCCGACGTCGATATTGATACAGATGAAATGGTAATAAGCGTATACTGCTTAAATATATTTTAAGAGTCTCAAGCTTTGTTCCATAATTTTTGCAAATTTGTCCTAAAATTACTTGTTTCAAATTGATTTGCTCCCAAAAAATCAAGCTTTTTTCTAAAGCAAGCTGTCCCCAACAAAATATGCAACTCGCGTGCTAAATACGCCTAGGGTATGTGTCAACACTACAGGCTTTACTTTCTTCGACAAAAGTTCCGTATCACCTCCTAAGGGATTTTGTGCCCTATTGAACTGATGGATTTAAAATTGATTCAAATCAGTATAATTATAGTTATAGCAGGATAAGTTTTTCTTCTTACAAAAACAGCACCCGGGATCTCAAAGTTACGTTTCAGCTCCATACTTTTCAATTCTTTGGTTGTTCCTTTATTTTCCCTATTTTCTCTAGGGATATATCATCCGTGTTGAGCAGGTTAATACTGACATCACGAAACACTTTTGGTCACGAAAGTAAGAAGCCACATTAGCAGAAGAGAAAATTAGGTTTTGGTTGCGCACGGCTTATGCATGTAATCAAGCTTGAGCGTATACTGTGTTTAATCTTAAACCGAAAGCAGTTTAGGTATAAGATACTAAATGCCCATTTCAATACCTGGGACACACCAAGCAACCACAAATCTTGAAATACTATTGCTCTAGGAATAGAAGAAGAAGCATACAAGCTAGCAATCAAATGTGGTCACGATGTTTCGAAATACAGTGCTAGCTTTCGAAATTTGCCAACAGATGTACGCTAAGCTAATTGGTTGTAATAAATATTAGTTGCTATAAAAAAAATACACTAAGCTAATTGGTTGGCTGGTTTTATCTGTCAGGTTGAAAAATAATAAAAACATTACTACAAAAAAAAAGTGAAAATTGTAATTTTTCGATACTGATCAGATTGCCGAAGATTGTTCTTTTCGGCCAACCGTCTAGGGCTAAGCGGAAAGCAGGTCGTCCTCGTCTGGGGTGGGAAGACGTCATAAAGAAAGATTATAAGGAAATTGGAACTTCGTGGGAAAGTATAAAAAGGAAGGCTTTAAATAGATTGAGATGGAGGAGGAGCGTGCGTGGCTGTGTTGGCCTCAGGCGGCGTGGTGCTGCGGTAAGTTATTAGTAGCAGTAGTAGTAGATGATATTTGCACTAAGATGGTATTTTAACACTTCAGAAGACAAGAATTAATATTCTCTTTCAAATAATGATAAATAGAATTCAAAAACAAGTATAAGATACGAAAAACCAGTTTTTGACCAAGTGGATCGTGCTGTGACAAAATCTTCAGCCTTCAGAGACAGCTTGAAGAATCAAATGAATGGAAGGTATAGATGAAACTCGTTATCATCACCAAGATTTTTAGAAAGCTTTTGATTCACTCCGTCGCGGAACAGTATAGGAGATTCTTTGGTTTCATGGAAACCCCGAGAAAATCTTAAAGATAATCAAAGACACGTATGAAGGGCAGTTGTGTGATATGCAGAATGAAATGAATAGAAAGAGTGGTTTGCTATTGAGTCTGGAGTGAGGGAAAGATGCCTCTTGTATTCAGTTTTATTTGCCATAATCATAGACTTCATATTGACACTTTACATATTTTGCAGCAGTGTACATGCAACGAAACACTGATGATCGAGCTTCAAAAGCTATCTCAATTTGAGCTTACCGTTTTACCAGTTACCCATTTCTCATTTACACACTGTTTCCTATAACACCCCTATCATTTTTTGTGTTTTGGTGAAGTTCCCACTCTCTCTCCATGTAGACTCGTGCATACATCTCTCTATCTTGGTTTCCCACATGCTTGTGATTTTCATGTGTGCGCAAACTGAATTTTCAATCATTTTTGGAAAATTCATTTTATGATGTTTCTCTGATCCCATTCTTAAGCTTCAGATTCCAAAAATACAAACATGGACGTTTCGATTTATTTTGCATAGACGCACTCAGGACTTTTTTTTAGGGTGGGGCCAATATTAAGATTTAATTTTTGTTTTATAAACTTAATAAGAAGTGCCCAGAAACTCTGTAAAACTTAGGATTTTGGGAATGGAATGGACCCCAAGTTTAAACAAAATTTAACCACAAAGTTTAAAATTCAAAATTGGTGCGATAATCAATAATAAAAAAAAACATTATATGGCAAATCTCTATAGGGCTGATTCAAAAGTTACCTTTCTTTAATAGAAATTAGAACGTCATGGAAATGGTTAACAGCATGGGCGCCCATATGGGGGGGCAGGGGGGCTCTTGCCCCCCCCCCTGGCTGAATGATGTTGCCTTATTTTTATATTTTTGTTCTGAGATTTCTATTATATAGCATTAAAAGTAGCAATTAGACGAAGTTTGCCCCCCCTGGAATTCAGCTTATGGGCGCCCATGGTTAACAGTCTTACCTCAGATTTTTTACCAATCTCATCATCAGCCTTTTCTTCCTTCCAGATACAGCTTAAATTAGTGAAGCTTATGGAATAGGAACTTTCAGCAGAGGAAAATTTAAAGCACAAATCTGAAGACTCGCTCCACTTCACCCAAGAAGTCATTTCAATTTTCTGAAATATTTATAATATTACGCCTGCCCATGAGAAGGGGGATGCTTCAGATTGATTCAACGAGCCTCCCATCTGAATAAACACTAAAACACACGCACAAATGGATTTAGGACCTTAAAAGCCACTTAAGTTGGCATCATATCCTCCTGCAAAAGCGGTTTGATATTATACCCAATCTTATTAAAAGAACAATAATTGCATATATGTATATTAATTATTGATGTTAAAAAAAATTTTCGAAAACACCACTTTAGTTTTTTTTCTGAAAATTGGCATGCTACCATTTTCCGGTATGAGAAAACGACAGCTTCGGGAACATTTGTAGAGGGCCTTAATTTTGGAGAAAAAAGGTTTCACGTGAATGACGTCACAGATTTCTTGGAATAGCTATTATATATTTTGCTAACGCTGAGGACAGTTTATACAATTATGCAGTAAGTTTACCGCAGATTATTTCTGGCTCTTCATTCTCGGTGCGAACAAAAAGCTCCTCCCACTTATTCATGCATTAGCGGAATCCACTTATTCATGTGGATGTATTCATGAATCCACTTATTCATGAACGCGAAGCCAAGTTTCGCGTTCAAGAGAGATCTGACTTGTCTACCCGTGAAAAGATCTAATGTCGCTTATGTTTATATGTTTTATGGAGCACTCGCACCTCGGTCCAGGTTTTTATAATGGGTGAGATAGGGAAAGATCATACTGCTAATTATATATACTGTGACACTGAGTGTCGGTTTTAAATATTTAAAAAACATACTAAGATTTACTTTGAATGTCTATAGTACAAAATAATTTGTCGGTATAAATATGCAAAACTTTTGCAGAATATGATAAAATGAAATTAGTTATTTTGTGAAAGAAATACAAAAAAAACCGTCTTTCTTTTCAAGGAGCGAGGCCCGACCCCCTGGTAATAGTCTTAACATTTTTCCTTAGCACCACAATAGAATTAACAAGTACAAAATTATAGATAGCGCTGGGTATTGATTTTCGGGGAGGTTTTGAATTTAGAGGATGTTTAGATTCCATGAGGAAACTAAGAGTTGCCTTTAAGTTGAAAATCTAAAATCTTTTCCCAAGCACTTTTTTCATGCGAATAAAGTAGCCTAACCAGTGATGCAACCCATTTGAACTGATAGTATAGCAGATTCTAGATATTTTGTTATAAGAAAATTACTGCCCAATTCATTTAATATTCAAAATTAAAATACTATTCTGACATCTAATACTTCTGTCTTTCAAGAGTATATTCCGGTCTAAACTTTTTAACATGTCAAAAAAACTTTACAGTCTAAACTATAGTAGATGCTTTCCACAAGACATAATATCAGATAAAGAACAAGGCATCATATCAGACAGAACTGTGAAGGGTATTTAAAAGTTAGACCTCTAGAGCTGGAGCTGCCAGAATATAAAATTTTGCAGGTGTCAGAATATTGAATCTTTAGGGTCTATTTTGCTAACTTCTAATTTCAGACGCAAGGTTTTCAGATTAATTTTTAAAAAAGTAAGGATTTACAATAGAAAATTATTGGATGCCAGATTTTTTGTGAAATACTTTCAGAGCCCCCTAGTTTGTAAATGCGGACATCAGAGTTTGTAGATTAAACATTCAAATGAAGAAGGAAATATATTAATAAAAAAACTAATTTGGTAATCTCTTGTTTTAGTAACATCAGAGTTTAAAAATCTGGAACTGACAATTCATTAACTTCTGCATGAAAAATTTGTTTCACTGCTTTCTTCTGAAGTTTTTTTTAATACTTTTATAACAATCTATAAAGTTATTTGCTTACAGTGAGCGACCGTAAGAGATAAAAATTAATAAAGTACAGAAAATAGTTCAAGAATTGCACTCGTAAAAAAATAAAACAAATAGAAATTGGATCTTTTTTTAGAAAAAGTTAGAAATTTTTTCACGTCATTGGATGTTTAAAAAACCTTCTTTTCTTCAAACAACAGGTTTGTAAAATATTGAAAAATCATAAACAAATTTTTAAGTTTTTCCGCTCTCCTGTACAACTAAACGCCTTTCGCCAATACAACGCCTTTTCGCAAGATAGCGCATTTTGAATAACACAACAGCATTTAGATAGTCCAGTCTTAGTTGCAAGATGACGGCACATCCTTTAGTGACAACGAGATAAATGCAGAACAAAAATTTGAATAGTTTGAGCTGTTTGTGTCCCGGTTACAATTTGGACGACTTGGGATATACCATTCAAACTCAATTTTAGGGATGGGGCAAGGAGGAATCGAAACCGGAAAAGATAATTCAAAGATAAATTTGGAGTATAATATCAACTGCTAAAAGACAGTTTGTAAACAACTGATAAAATTGTTGTCAAGTGGACATGTTATCAGAAGAAAGACACTGTCTTACACAGTGTTTCACGTCATTCACGTGGACTACGTTCTTGTAATCCCCGTGGAATGAGCCTTCTATCAATTTATTGGGTCTAAGCGAGTTTTATGAAAAGAAAGAGAAATATCATCGGAAAACTTTTATTTAAACATCCGGCCAAGATACTGTCAAGACAATACAAAGCAACAAACAAAAACACTTAAAATCAATGAAAATAATTTTATTTATTTATTAAAATAATAAAATATTTTTTAATTAATAAAATAATTAAAATAAAATGCAAATTAATAAAATGATAAAATTATTCATTAAAATAAATAAAAGACTGACAACAGGCACATTTTTCATCATTTCTTCCTGGAGCGACAATTGTCATAAGTGAAAAATATTTCTTGTACCCAATGTTATTTAAGGGTTAAAAGGTTAAAATAACAGTAGCAGTACAATACTTGATTATGAATCAAAATACGAAATTCACCAACAACACACCAAAAGCTAAATTTGCGAGAGCAGGATGCAAGAACAATTGCAACAAAAATGGAGAAATTATAATAAATTTAATTAATAAATATCACACAATTGAACTAGTTTCAAACAGTTCGTGGTAACGAACTGTAAGTAAGGAGTGACCCGGCTCAATGGTAACCGAAACTCTAAAAAAGGTATTTTGATACCAATAGATACATCAAAAGAATCATATTTTAATGCTGATTTCAAATATATAAGTTTCATCAAGTTTAGTCTTACCCATCAAAAGTTACGCCTCAACGCCTCGCTCTTTACGCTAAAGTTTGACTTTCTCACAACTCTATTCCTTTTAAACAATAAAAAACTTTAGCGTAAAGAGCGAGGCGTTGAGGAGGGGTCAGCCCCTTTCATATACGGAATAATTTCTGTTCGTTTTAAGTTCTGACGTCGTTCATTACTTTCACTTAAAAAAAACTTTTTTTTTATTTAATAAAGTACAAAAGACACTGCAAATTCTGACATATTTGTCCCAACTAGTTAAGTGGGTACTTACACAACCACATGTATCTTAAACAAAGAAAAAGAAAGATTGGTAATTAATGTTTAATAAAAAGAGAAATCTATGTGCAGTACTACCGTTTTGTATAGTACTGATCCTCAAGTTAAAAAAAAATGAAACAAAAGTGAGTAAAAAAAACCTAACAAATAAGCTAAAGCATATGGCACCAGAGATCTTAAGAAGGTGCAGCTTTTCTTTTAAAAATACTTGAAGAGTCAACAGATTTTTATTTTTTGAATTTTTACAAGTGAGAAACGCTGTCAAATTTAATTAATTAATTTTGGTTTATTTATATCAACGGTTCAACGTGACAGAACTGAAAAAATATAGTACCGGCGGCCCCGATCTCTGTTATATGCTTCTTCAAGTGAAAAGGGCAGAAATTCTGTCCTTTTGCACACCCCTTTTGTTTACTTTCTCTTTGGATACCCATTCAGAAAGTACCAACCCTCAATCCACAACTATTCCAAAGAAGATGGAATCTTTGAAAGATTTACTGGCACTCCCCCTCCCCCCGAAAAATTCAAGCTTTCTCATTCTAGGCATCTGCAGCATTAAGAAAGAAATAATATAAAAGAAAACAACTCATAAAGAAAAAGGAAAATCTAAAACCAAAGAAGAATAAAAATAGAACAATTAAACCGATAGTATTTGTCGCTACTCCATGTTAGACCATATACTATCGACAGAATAGACAGAATAGTAAAATATTTACAATTTGTGAGTACATACATATACTTGTGTGTTATCATAGCTGCATCCAATTGAGAAGAGAGTACAAAAGAAGAAAAAGAGAAAACAAGGAAGAGCACCTCACAAATTGTGTATCCTTTCTACTACCATAATTTGGTATGAAGTAGCAATTGTATATTATTGGTTTGGTCGTTTGATTTTTATTGTTCTTTGATTTCGGATTTTTTTTTTCCTTTTATTTTTTTGTGTAATATTATTTCTTTATAAACGCTGCAGACGTCTAGCTTGATACAGGCGAAATATTAATTTTTAAAATCTATTCTTCTTCTTCCTGCTGGCCACAGGCTTGTTTTTTTTTCAAGGTGCTCTTCCTTGTTTTCTCCTTTTCTTCTTTTGTACTTTCTTCTCCATTGTGTGCAGCACTTTGTACTTTATTGTCGCGAGTAGGCTAACAGGTTTGCAATAAACAAATAAATTTATGGATACAGGGAATAACACGCTTGTTTTTTAAGACTCGGTGTTTTTTTTTTTTTTTTTTTTTTTTTTTTTTTTTTTTTTTTTAACTTCGTCTTTGATTTATATCTTTATAGTTATTCCAAATCGATTAAGTCCAATTTTTGCATTCTTATTTTACTGTCAAGACCCTTGATTGACTTTTCGCTGCATAAATTCCTGTTGTATCTCCAGATATCGGACAAATTACAGAAAACATAAAACATTGGTTATTAAATACTAAATCCATTTCAGAGGGCAACTGAGCTCAAGTATAACCAAATAGTACTGAGGCAGATTCTAGTGCTCAGATAGGTCACGAAAGTATTAGTAAAAAATCTTTGCTATTTCCACACTGCCCCATAATCAGTGCGCTAAATGGACATGGAGAGCATACGCAATATTGTACTCAAACAGAAAACTCCTGTAAATCAGATATTGTGACTTAAGAGCAATCGTAAATACTAAAGCAAATACTAATTTGTGCAGGTAAAATCTACAAAACAGCACAATTCAAGTTTAGATTTTTATTTTGGTACTTATGTATTACAGCCACCACACCCAAGAAGTGACGTTGGGTTAATCCTAATGAAACCATTCTTACTTCGTAATATGCAGAATAATTGTGCTCAACACATTTTACATTCAGACCCGCTATACTTTACCACCAACGCCCCTAATATGCAAATATATATCCCAAATTATATATTTTTAATGTATTCTACCACCCGTAAATTGTTTTTCCAGTTTTGTTTCAATTCAATTTACAGGTAGCCTACACGGGTTGAAACAAGAGAGACATATTGGGAGAATAACTGGAAAATATATAATTTGGGCTGTACATTTACACATTACGGGGGGGGTAGTGTATGGCGGGTCTGCATGCAAAATAAGTTAGCTACAATTATTCTGCATATTATGAAGTAAGAATTGTTTCATTAGGATTAACCTAACGTCACTTCTTGGGTGTGGTGGCTATAATACATAAGTACCTTATTTTTAACAATCACAAATAAATAAAAAAAATTCACATTCCCGCAGCAGGAAAACCTACGAGGGTTCGCGGTCAAGCAACAGTCCACATAACTACTTACCTAATAAAGGTAAACCTTTATTAGGTAAGTAAACCTTTATTAGGTAAATCTTTATTAGGTATAACCATTAAGGTAAACCTAACTTCACTTCTTGGGCGTGGTGGCTATAATACATAAGTACTTTATTTTTAACAATCCCAAATAAATAAAAAAAAACTTATTCCCGCAGGAGGAAAACCTACGAGAGTTCGTGGTCACGCAACAGTCCACATAACTACTTACCTAATAAGTCGAATAATCCGGTTATTCTAGCAGTTCAGTAGATTTACCCCAATGATTAATGAAAAACTACGGTTGACATTTAAGTAGAATTCTTACAGCATAATCTCTCATACAATAACAGGAAATTAATCCTAAACGTTGTACTACATACAAGTTTCTTAACACAGGGATGCGGACAGCACCCTTAAAATGATGCTGAAGCAAAAATCTTTAATTAAGTAATATCTGATGCGGTGACGTATAAGCAATCATAAACAATGAAGAAAATACGACTTTCTGTAGATAACATGGATAACATTTACACAGATGTTTAATGTTTGAAATTATAACATTACAGATCAATTTAGTTAACATATAATTTAATTACAATTATAATATATAGAATATAATTATAAATAAAATCACACCAATTACAATTAGTTAATTGAGTTATCCCATTTTCGTTGAAAATTTTCTACTTTTTAATAGAATTACCAGACGCTGCAATATAAGTGGAGCTAGTAGTTTTAGGTCCCAATCTTTCCACGTTAAACAGCCGGAGATCCATATCTTATAAATTTCCCACTCCATTTGGACAGAGCTATGGAAACTGTTTTCTCATACCTTGCCCTCGGCCCCCCTAACATTGCTCTCTTACCCCTCTGATTAATGAAAAACTTAATTTGATATTTCAGAAAAATCTCTGATAATAACCTTCGAAATACTGACATAAACCTAAACGTAAAAGAAAATGCAAATTTTTTATGGCAAGGAATTTAATCAATTTATCCAAAAAATTTATCACGTAGAACAGATAAAGCTATGAAAACTACTTCTTCAGTTCTTATCGTCCTAGATCCCTGATTTGGACAAATATTAATATAAAATTTAAACAAATCACTTGGATCTGAGGTGGTGATTGCGTCATCATTTTCTACAGCCTCTTCCAGGCCTCTCACTCCCCCAAAAACAATTAAAGCATGCTTGAAATCCGGAAATCTGACGTCATCAACATCCTTACCACGTTCTGAAGTACCAATTATGAGGTCATAGCCTTCCTTGAAAGGTGACTGGTTCATCGCAGTTGTTAGACTGTCGGCAAGACGGACTTGGCACCCCCAATATTCTCCAGTTGTTGCTAGGGGTGTCAATGGGGATACTATTTGTCCTTTTCGAAATTTTTCTTCGGATTTTATTGGTTCGAGTTTTATGGTAACTCTTGTACCTGGGTCAAGTTTTTTGTTCACTAATACATCATTTGAATGTTCACTAATCTTAGCATAAGATTTTCCTGGAGGTCCAAGACGTTTACTGATTATTCCTTCACTGAAATACTTGATAGCAAGGTAAGAGCAACGAGTAGCCGACATGATAATAGCAAATAAATTGGACAAGCAGTTATATAGCAAAAACATGTTTGAAATAAAAAACACCAGGCATTAACATTTGCGAAAATGCATGGTTTTTATACTTAATATTTTTCAAGATGATAGTTTTTCAAGAAGATTATATTAATTTGGATGTGACCTTTCATGTTTTCTGAAACAAGCAGACAACCAAGCAACATATAGGAAGGTGATCGATGAACGTGTAGATGACATGGCCCTAACGCTACCCGTTAGGGTGTCTGCGTATCCAGGATTTTGTGGTAGGGGGGTCCTTTTTTGCAGGGGAGGGAGATGCTCCACATAATTATGTTAATGAAAATAAAAACTGCACGAAAATAATTTGCACGCCACCAAGGAGGGACGATGACCCCCTTTGGTCCACCATTGACTACAACATAGTTAATGTTGGAGGTGATCTACACTTCCACAGACATATTGACCCTCTTAACATGTCAAATCTACTTTTCTTAAGCTTCTAAAGAGAACTGTAGACTAAGTTCTATGATATTCTTGGGTTGCTACTTTTAAAGTATATTTAAGAGTATAAATTTCAAACAATGCAGGATAAACATAGCCATGGGTAAGAATAAATGTCTAATTTACATTTTTGTACAGTATCCAAAATTAATTCGACACAGAGGGAGTCGCATCAGTCTTAGAAAGCGGCTTTTGTTTGAAGATAAGTGTCATGTGTTATAAAATCTTACTACAAAATTTTCCATTTATTCTTAGTCACCCACAAGGGAGACAGGGGTAAGATGCCCAATCTGACCACCCCCCTATGAGTATTTACTACTTGCATCAGGACCATGTGCTCTCCGCTCTCCGCACATAACCAGATGTTATGTGGGAATTTTTTTTAACTGTTAGACTCTCTATGAATACCCCATGCAGTTATTTGGTCTGTAAACAACCATTGTTAGATTATAAAATACCCTATTTCGCAGGTTTTAGAGTATAAAAATACCTCATATGTCAATTTTCGGAGCCAAGGATCGAACGGCTTGGACTGCAACACAGATATTACACCACAAATTATTAAAATATATATATATATATATATATATATATATATATATATATATATATATATATATATATATATATATATATATATATATATATATATATATATATATATATATATATATATATATATATATATATATATATATATATATATATATATATATATATATATATATATATATATATATATATATATATATATATATATATATATATATATATATATATATATATATATATATATATATATATATATATATATATATATATATATATATATATATATATGTATATATGTAGGGAAGCAGAATGTTGTAACAAAAAGACAATTCTTTGTGACTAGAAAATCTTATGTTTTGTGGCTATTTACTGTTTTTTTCTTTCATTTGGTAAAATTTATTTTATAAAAATTGTCTTGATATTTATAAGAAAATTGTTTTAAAAACGAAAATAGATACAGAAGAATTTACTAAATTGGCAACAGAAGATATTCTAGAGACAGGTAAGAAATAAAAAATTAGTTTTAGACATCTTTTGTTAAGAAAACCTCATATCAAACTACTTATGGCAGTGAAGGTTAAGTGAAGAGCAAATCTTATTAACAGAGACCAAAGCTTCATAAAAGCAAAATTTGACACCAATGTATATATTAAAAGAAACTACTTTACATGCTGATTTCAGGTATGTAAAACTTATTGATTTTAATACACGCTTCAAAAGTTTTTGACCCCAGGAATTTTGAATAATAAAAAAGGGGGAAACAACTACCCTATAAAAACGACATCCGACTGAAGTCAAAATGTACAAGACCTCCTGAATTTGTTTTGTGACCAAATAGGATGCTGGATGGTGTTTTTTTTCAGGGATGACTGTACCAAAATTAAATTTATTGAGAAAAGTGGGGACTTGAGGGAGCAAACCTTTTTATATTTAGGATCACTCTTATTATGGTATTAAAAACAAACTTAAATTAAGTAAAAAACTAAGAAGGCTTTTAAAAAACAGAAGAGCAATATTCAAGCTTAAAACGCAATTTATCCAATATATGAGGAGTAGCTGACCCCCTTAGCCCCCCTCCACCAATGCTAAACTTTGAATTTTTATCTTAATGGTTCAGGAGAGAATGCTCTAACATTTTTGGTCACAATGAATGCAGAATTAGTTGGTGCATTTAGTTACATTTGCTAAAAAAAAATCTTTGATTTAAATGTTTTGAAAGTCAAACAGTAACACTTGAAATTATCAAGAGTCTATTTATTGATTTAAGATATTCTTTCAAGAAAGCACTAGTCTAATTTAACATTAAACACAAGGGGAGGGTGAGGGAGTGGTAGTCCATATCATTTATAGGGTATATTATTAAAGAAATTGCTAAGTTGCGCAATTTGTTGATTCGGTACTTGGGCACTATATGGGCCTTCACAAGGAAACCAGTCATGAAAAACCCGTTTTTGATTGGTTAATTCAAGAGAGCGCTATAGAGTAATGCTATGCATAGCGTGGTTTTCATTGCGTACTCGATATTTAAACTGTTGTTTTCGGGGTTTAGGGGGGGGGGAAGTTACCTATGATAGGTTAGGTTACGTATGTAATATGCGGTATGCTTTACCCCCCACCCTTCCCCCTAATGTGCAAATATATAGCCCAAATTCGTTTATAAACTATTATATATTCATCCTATTTTATTTTATTAGCATAACCAAACTTGACTTTTTAGAAAGGCCATATAATGCCCAAGTACCATTGATTCTTTGGTTTTCCGAGGGGGACCAGTAGCACCTTTGCCACCCATCAGTACATTCACATACTTATAAAATTTTTCTAAAAACAATGATTGCAGGTTTGATCCTTGAAGTGGAGGGGTGTTAAAGGGCTTCTACAAGGGATGGGGAGGTAGGAAACCTAAAACATAGCACTATCAAGTCATAATTTTTTGGCTTTCAATGACGGCGATGCTTTGGATCAATCTGAAGAGAAGAACACATCCTGTGTGCTGCTATAGCTGAAGATATTTTGTTCAACCTATACTCACCATAATCTACTCTCTTCAGTAACTTCTTTCATATGTTCTAATTTGACATGATTCAATTCTTGTGCTGTCCTCAAATCTGGATGTTTGGGGAACAAAATCTTCCTTATAAACTGAGGACATTCTAGATATTGCAAAAATACACCCATGCTGGCAACACTGTTACAGTGGTGACTACCAAAACTGTGTGCATCACTATCTTGGAACGGCACGTCACCATCATTGTAAATAACTATTTCATTTACTTCAAATAGAACAGCAGCCCTTGCAATTTGTCCTGGCAGAAAGGCCTTTATTGTTTGACTCTGTGCATTATCCAAAATTGACCCTGGCAATGCTATACTTATGGTTTTGACATGACTAAATACTTCTTTTGTTTCATTTTGAAAGGTATCAGGAATACTTTCCACATATTTATCAATTTTGTGTTTTCTCTTCTTTGTTCTCTGCTTTCTTGCAGGAGGCGATGATGACAAATCCATTCTGAAAACGAAGAGAAATGAAAACAAGATATGTGAAATCCAAAAATTCTGCTAGGCAAGGATATTCTGAAAACGAAACAAATGCAAAGAAAAATCAAAGCTATAAAAAAATAAAATGATCAGGGTCTTGGAACAGGCACGTACACCGAGCGGAGGGGTTTCCAGCCCTTAAATATCAACATATTTACAAATTTTCTTATCATTTCCAAGATTGTTAACATAATCTGCCCTTTTTTTAACCTTTCCCAATTTTTCCATACTTGTGTGTATGGAATCTTTTTTTATACTTGTATAAAAAATAGCTACAATTAGCAAGAAATGTCAACTGCTGCTATTACAGAAAGCACCTTTAATTACTGAAGGAAAAATGCTACTACAACTACTACTAGGAACTTACATCAGCACCCAGCCACCTGAGCCCAAGACAGCTGTGCACACTTCTCCGCCCCAATCTGTTCATGCTGGGCTGTCTTAGACAAGTGGTTGGCGCGCAAGGTTTGGAATCCTTTGCCCGAGGGGCGGGGGTTCAATTTTTGGTGTGGCCAGTTATTTGGTTTGGGATGGGGATAAGTGGCATGGCTCTGTAAGTTCAGCCGGAGTTGACTTAGCTCTAAATGGGTACCTAGCGAAATTAAGCAGGAAGGGTGTGCAAAATCATAGGATGGCTGGCCCCAAGCCCCTCCATTGCACTTCTTGGCTGAAAGACCTTGAAACGGAGATCAGCACCACTGGTTTGGCCTTTAAGGGTCTAGTGCTGTATCCTTTACCTAAATCTGTTCAAAGCTTCACTCTTTACCCCCTGAAGTTCCGTTTGGCAATCTATCATCCTACATCCATAAAACATGTCCAAGCCATCTCAACCTTCCTTTCATTACAATCCACGATATTGAATAGAGCTTCATTATTTGTAGCATCTTGTTGCTTGACTATCAATCAAACAGTTACACAAAACTGTCTGAGACAATTCCTCTGGAAAGCATTTTACAAATCTTGCTCTGCCTTTTTAAGCACCCATGTTTCAGAACCATACTTGACCACTGTCTAAGATGCTTCCAACATTCCAACCTTGGTCTACAAGTGTACCTTCCTTTTCTTCCAAACTTTTTCAACTGTAAAACAACTCAGTTGAAAGAAAAATGTCAATATCAAATAGGTAATTGATAGAATGTCATGGTGGACAGCTTTGCACAATGACAGCATTGTAAAAGAAAGGATTATCCAAGACAGAGGTTTATCCAAGGCATGACTATTGCTAGTTAAAATGTTTACTTTCTCCATTCACCAAATGCAAAGCATGCAACTCCTTGAGCAGCAAGAGGATCTAACAACTTTTTAAGAATGTGTTCTAAACACTAACAGATGACACTGCCCAGTTCAGGCCATTTCTATTTAACAAAACATACAAAACACATTACATTCACTTTAGCAATGTCAAGAATAAGACAAGGGAAATATTTACCATCATGATAAGCAACAAAACTGATCATTTGAAGGGAAGGAGGAGTAAGGATAAGGTAAAGGATGTATAGCCTATAGGATTATCAATTAGGAGCGCTAGTAGTAGGAGGTGCATTTGCCACCTTAAATTTTGAAAAATACTTTTTGAGAGTATTTTCATTGAAAAATGTCCTTTTCTGGTATTTTCATTGAATAATTGAACAAACAACAAATTGGCTCTACTATTTTTTTAGTTGTGAGCTTATTGTTACTGATTTATGTCATTTTATGCTTGTTTTATAAATGAATCTTATGTATTTCATACCATATGCATTGAAAAATAAATTTTACCTCAACCCCCTTAGATTCTTGTGAATTGACACCACTCGAGGCAAAGCCAAAAACCTCAGACACAATTGCCAAACAAACAAAATTCAATAAGAACAAACAGCTGGTTTATTATGTCAATCATTACAAAAAAAATAGAACCCACTGTTCTATGCTAGCAAGTTACTAAAATAGAATCCCCTGTACTAGCAAGTTATCATAGATACTAGATTGTCAAAATTTCACCTGCTCTAATATATACCATACTGCACTAAATACTCCCCTCCCCACAGACCAAATAATTTCTTTTAATACCAAGATTTGCAGTATTAAACAGAAAGAATGAGAAAGAAGAATTTTCGGAAAGAAGGATCCAAAGGTCATAGAAGATCTCTGGATTCTGTCAAAAGGGTTGAAATGGTTAACAAGTACAATATAGATAAGTAACTCCCAATAATGAATCAGCCACTATTGATTTTGACAACAAAATCTATTTTGGACCTGTGTACACATACGTATACAAAAATAATTTGACTAGAAGTTACTCACCATGCAAAAAAAAATTAATAAGAGACCAAACTTTGTATTTACATAGTTTTAAAGCAAAATTGGAACTTAATCAACATTTTCATGATCAAATATATATTTTCTGAAAATTGGTAAAAGGGCTAAGCATAAATATCTCATTCTCAAGCTAAAACAGTAAAATTTCATCAATACATCCTTAGTTTTGTCATCTTTTGAACTTAATATACAGTCAAGATTAACAATCATTTTTATTCTTAGAATTTATAGCATGTCTAGATGAGTTTGTGTAGGAGGGTAGAACCCCAGCTCATATTTAACTTACAAGTATGGATCCATATAAGTCAAACTCATAAATAAATTAACTTGACTATGAGTAACTCAAATAAACAAATAACTCATCTTGAGCTTTCAAAAAAAAATATGGAAATACATGAAATAGCAAAAGCCTGAACATTGAAATATCAAACTAAATAAGGAGTAAACATTTTTGGTAGCCCTACCTGTTTCTTATAAACTTAGGTACTCCAATGTATCCAATGGTAGGGTTGAAGGGCTCCTGCCTCTTTATTCCCTAGAGGACCAAAATAAACAAATGTGCTGAAAATAAAATAATTTCTTTTGTATTCTTAGCCCAGACGTCCCACATTGTGCAGGGAGGGACAGTCCCGGATTCCACAACCTCGCCCTGCATTCGAAAATGTCCTGCTGCTTTTAAAAAAGATTCAAAAAGATTAAAACAGTTTTAGATTAAAAAAAATAGAATTACTTTAATAAGTTTAATATTTTTCCCATATATTCAGAAAAATGTTTTAATCTCAGTGAAAATGTTTTGATAAAAGCAGACACAGGATTTTCCCTATTGCTTTTAAGTGTGATTTATTGTAATATAAGGTAAACCCCTAGGCAATATGCTTGGGGCAGCTTGCCCTCCCTGCCCTTGAATGGCTCTGAATTCAAAGTAGGCTATATATATTTACACTCTACGGTGGGGGGGGTCAAAGTTCTTTTCTGACACAAGGGAATTTTTTAGGCTATTTGAAATCAAAAGGCTATGAAATTCTTGTTTTAAAAGTATGCCTATTCCTAAGTGACCTTATTTGTGAGTTAATTACTAAATTTACCATTTTCTTTGGAATAAAAATTCCCAGGACAAATATTTTGCCTTAGTAAGTAAGCAACTGTAACTGAAATAAATCATAAATTTTAAAATTATACCTTAGTGAAAGCAGGATTGTCTACAAGAACAAACCAAGCCTGAGAGAAAAAACTTATAACTGTAGCTAAGTAAGACTACGGTTATTCCAGCTTATGATAGCCTAGTAATAACTATAAAGACTCTTTAACAGTGTTACCATCCTGGCCTGGAAGAATTTGCTAAATCTGAGAGGAAGAAATTTACTAATTGAACCTGTTTTTACTAAATCCTCAAAAAACTTTTGTGGATTCACTGACAAATTTCAATTTTTACTATAGAAGGATATTCAATAGGAGTTTCATTATCTTTTTTCCCTTTTTTTCTCAGTCTAGTTCTGTTTTCTTTTGTTTTCCTTGAAATAAACCTATTGCCATTGCCTGTCACTCAAGTTTTATTTAATTTTCTTACTAAAACTAAAGATATCGCTGCATAGACTGACATCATAGAATGACATAAGATGATAAAAGTTTAAGAAACATTTTTGAGTGTTTTTATGAAATCACACACACTTCCTACTCCTTCCAGGGCTCTTCAAATTTTGGTATGTCCTGCATTGGGTCTGAGAAAATCTGGTCACCCTACTTAGCCCATCTCTCAAAAATAAGCACTGCAGTTTCCCCCACTGATGACTGTAAAACTTCTCTAAAGGCCTTTGAATAATAATTTAGCCATTTTCATGTAGAGTTAAAAGTCAGGAGGGAACCTTTAATTAAAGCACACTCATGGAAGTAATCAGGAATTTTCCACAAAAAAAACACAAAACCCCTTTACATGGTTTTACAATAAAGAAATGGTGAAGCATACATACAAGTAATACCTTACTGTCACAAATACAGATAATTAAAATTTATTTTAGATAAGTATTTAAACAAGGCTGGGACTTCAACAAGACTGACAGGAGACAGTATTTAATAACTCATCTATTGATGCTCTGGATATACAATTCAAATTCTTAAAGCATGTTGTTAAAATAAAATTTATCTACAGCATAACTTTAATAGACAGTTTTATTAATTTGATTGGCTGTGATATATTTTCTGAATAGTTCTGCAGAAGAAGCAAACTTGAAACAAGCCTAATTAAATGAAGAGAACAACTTAAATCTGAAAAGTACTGAAAATTTATAGAATTTATACAAAGTGATTTTTGACTCCCCAAAAATTATCTGAATGTGAAATTCAATTAGTCAATTGAGGGTTTTTCTTTACTGTTGTGGGTAAATTTTGGTAAGATGTTTCTAATTTGTATATATTTTATAGCTTGATCAATGGTTATTATGACTCACTGATTCAGAAAAAAAACAGTGAAAAAAAATGATTCAAACTAAAAACAACTAGAAATTGCTACTAAACAATAAACAAAAACCTAAACAACCCAATATTAAAATAAATGATCATAGCAAACAAAGATAATAAGTACTAATTTTGATGAAAAAATAAATCTTAAAATGAATAAAAATTAAATTGAATAATCAAGTTAAACTTAAAACAAACAAAAACTACTAGAAAAAGGAGTTTGGGTACTGCTCTTTCCCCCTTCCCTAGCTGTAAGAATAGTAAGCCTATTGCATCATTTGTGTCTTATTGAAAACTATATGCATCTTGCACAGTATGCTTTGTACTTCAAAAAATTAATGACAAATAAACAGAAAATCACTATACTAATTAAGATGACTGGAATAAACTAATGAACATGAACTAAATAGTTATTATATAATATATTAATTCCAAGAAACTCAGCAATTCAAGATTTTATTTCACAGCAATTTTTTTTTTTTAATACTTTATATATAAAAGAAAGTATTTGTAATATATTTTGATTTCAGTAAAGAGCAAATGAACAATAGTCTTTAATCAGGATATCTGTCCAAGATTAGACACTGCTTGAGTACTGGGGTCTTACCCTTGGTATTGACCTGTTATGCATGCAGTATTCTAAGCCAAAGAAACAAGAAAAGGATATAAATAGTAGCATTGCAATGTTGGTAAGACTGTAGAATAGCAAGTCTCCAGAAGGTGAAATGCTAGTACAAAAATAGAGAGATTTTTAGAATATCAATAATACCATAATTTTCATACTTTTGTCTACATTTTTGATAATCTAGAGTTCTGGGACTACATAAAAAATGATGAAATTCCTATTTTATAATATACAGTAAGTTTCAATTAATCACATTATCTTAAATCACACTGTCCAGCAAAATAAGGAAAAAAAAAAATCCTATAGAGTTGCTGGTCAGTCATGATGGAGCACCATTGACTCAATTCTCTGTCTTCCATGGTCCATAACAGCAATATCAGGAAGGTTATTCCAATTGGCACTCACTCTATTGGAGAAGTAGTACCATCATTTTCATACTTTTGTCTACATTTTTGATAATCTAGAGTTCTGGGACTACATAAAAAATGATGAAATTCCTATTTTATAATATACAGTAAGTTTCAATTAATCACATTATCTTAAATCACACTGTCCAGCAAAATAAGGGAAAAAAATCCTATAGAGTTGCTGGTCAGTCATGATGGAGCACCATTGACTCAATTCTCTGTCTTCCATGGTCCATAACAGCAATATCAGGAAGGTTATTCCAATTGGCACTCACTCTATTGGAGAAGTAGTGGATATTTTGACAGGAGGAGTAAGCATTCAAAAGCTTACAAGTCATTACAACATTACCTCTTTTATGTCTGTACACAAGCACTGGAAACTCCTTTAGATAGAGATTCCAGGAAGAAGATACTGAAGTCATAGGGGGTGGTTTATTAAATGTTTTCTTATATATGAAATGCTGATTACCATAAGCTTGTACTCTGTTAAAATACTGTCCACTCTGAAGCAACATTCTTTCCTGTAGAGGGGTGATTCCTGATAGTTTTATCATTTTGTATGTGTGGCAACAGTGGCAACCACTGTTCAAGCATGCTTATTAAGTTTTGCTTGTTAAGTAAAGTGGGCCATAGCATATATTAAATATGGAACCTTACCTAGGTACCTTTTTCCCACTAAACCCCCAAACAAACTAAATTTTAAATATAGTTTCTGCAGTGAGAAACCCTTGTTTAAGCTGTGTAATACATACAATTACCAGGTATTGGCTATCTGATTTTTGCTTTTCTTGATACACACATGATTCTTAACCAGTACTGTTAAGTTATTGAAAAGTGGTTAGAAACATTTCATTAGTTTATAAACAGGTTGTTCAAGAGTAGGCCTAATACATTCCAAAAATACTTATGTATAACAATATAAAACTCATTATAGGCAACTCAAATATAAACTATTTTCCTACCATTTTAAGTTTTTTGAATGCTGTCAACAAAAATAGCACTGAATTTTGCAATTCAAAACTTTGCTATCAACAATCCATGGTATATTCTAATTCAGGGTATATGTTTGCACAATATTTTT
>NC_142805.1:31416428-31547117 GCF_049724085.1 Artemia sp. Qi Xiang Cuo
TCTTTTAATGACAGGGTCCTCTTACCCCCGTGTTAGCTCCATGTCAGCTGGAAGGAGCTTGAAAAGGGATTGGACTGCCTTATATAATGCCTCAGCTCAGCCTACTGAAGATTGTGACCTTAACCCCTCTCAAGTTTTTCCAAGGAGTTCAGATATAGAAGTCCAGTCAGAATTTGTAAGTATATACATAATTTATTTTGTTTCTATCCCTATTTTCAAAATAAGGTTAATTTTCTCAGGCGCATGGCTTTTGATGAGTAAAACTTAAAATTTGTTTCTAAAAAACTATTTAATTTTCTTTCATTAAACAAATTAGCTGGTATATGTATAAAGGAATGATTATCATATATTTCTATAACGAAAAAAAAAAATCTTACATCGTAAATTAAAACAAAGATGCATTCTAATGCAATAATTCCAATATTCCTTTTAGACAAAAAAAACTAACTATTGGAAAAAAAACGAAAGCGAAAACAATTTGCTATTATACACTTGATGCGCACTTTTAAAAAGGTATTTTTGCCCTAATGCATTTGCATGCATCAGCTAATTATCTGATCTACCATCGCTTTTAATCAGAAATGAATTCGAAGTGGGTCGCATGCAAAGTGAAATTTAAATAGTAAGATGTATATCTTCGATAAGCAATTAACACCGGTATATATACTTCTGTTTACTTTCATATACAGAGTAGGGTTCTATGGATACTGGTAATAGTGGTATTTTACTTTTAATAAGTTCAATATTCGAAGCTAGCTCCAGCAGGAGCTTAGGATAGTAGTGGTAACAATTGAGATATAAGGAGTAATTGACCAATATTTTTTAAATAATAATTTTTTTTGGAAATTAAAATTTATAAAAATACAAATTTCAATATTCGAAGCTCGCTTCAGCTGGAGCTTTGGATAGTCGTGTGTACAATTGAGAGATAAGGAGAAATTGCCCACTAGTTATGAAAAAATACCTTTTTGTGGGATTTATACTTTTAAAAAATACAAACTTCAATATTAAAAACTAGCTTCAACAGGAGCTTAGGATAGTAGTGATGACAATTGAGATATAAGGAGCAATTGCCCCCTATTTTTGAAAAAAATACCTTTTTGTGTCATTTATACTTTTAAAAAATTCAATATTCGAGGCTAGCTCCAGCGGGAGCTTAGGATAGTAGTGGTGAAAATTGAGATATAAGGAGCAATTGCCCCCTATTTTTGAAAAAATACCTTTTTGTGGCAAATTTAAAGTAAAAAAAATACAATTTTCAATAAACTAAACTAGCTTCAGCAGGTGCTTAGGATAGTAGTGGTGACAATTGAGATATAAGGAGCAATTGCCCCCTATTTTTGAAAAAATACTTTTTTGTGGCATTTATACTTTTAAAAAATACAAAGTTCAATATTCGAACCTATCTTCAGCAGGAGCTAAGGATAGTAGTGGTGACAATTGAGATATAAGGAGCAATTGCCCCCCTATTTTTGAAAAAAAATACCTTTTTGTGGCATTTATACTTTTAAAAAATACAAAGTTCAATATTCGAACCTATCTTCAGCAGGAGCTTAGGATAGTAGTGGTTACAATTGAGATATAATGAGCAATTGTCCACTATTTTTGAAAAAATACATTTTTTTTGCATTTATACTATTAAAAAATTCAATATTCGAAGCTATCTCCAGCAGGAGCTTTGGATAGTAGTGGTGACAAGTGATATATAAGGAGCACTTGTCCCCTATTTTTTAAAAATACCTTTTTGTGGCATTTATACTTTTAAAAAATACAAAGTTCATTATTCGAAGCTATCTTCAGCTGGAGCTTAGGATAGTAGTGGTTACAATTGATATATAAGGAGCAATTGCCCCCTATCTTTAAAAAAATACCTTTTTGTGTCATTTATACTTTTAAAAAATACATAATTCAATATTCGAAGCTACCTTCAGCAGGAGCTTAGGACAGTAGTGGTGACAATTGAGATGTAAGGAGAAATTGCCCCCCATCTTGTAAAAAAATACCCTTTTGTGGCATTTAAACTTTAAAAAAATACGAAGTTCAATATTCTAACCTTTCTTCAGAAGGAGATTAGGATAGTAGTTGTGACAATTGAGATTAAAGGAGCAATTGCCCCCTATTTTTGAAAAAAATACGTATATGAGGGGGTTCACCCCTTCGTCAATACATCACTCTTTAGGCTAAAGTTTGTTTATTGCTTTCAAAAGAGCTATTTATTCTAATTAAGCGACCTTTTTGATTCAGGGGTCATTTTTAAAGAATTGGAACAAAATTTGAACTTAGCGTGAAAGGCGAGGTGTTGAGGAGGAGGGAACCCCCTCATATACGTAATAATTTTGGTTCATTTCAAGTTTTAGTGTTTCTCCTTACTTTCAGTTTAAAAAAAATTGTTTTTTTTTTATTTAATTATTAACAAGCGTTTGAACAATGGTAAAATTTCATTGAGAATTATAATGAAGAGGGTCAAACAATTGAATTGGACCCATATTTTTCATTTTTATTTAAAAAAAATTCTGGAATTAAATCATTAGTTTTTTTTATCATTCCATTGTTATAACTTACCCTTCTAAGAATAAGACTACATTTTCCTGACTAAAAAAAAAAAAAATATATATTTTTTAACATGTTCAGTTGAAGTTATGAAAGACATATGACAATGTAACTTTTTTTTTCTTCTTCTTTTAATTGTTCAGATGGTGGTGATGGTGGTGTGAGAATGACTATGAGAAATTGACATAGTTTATTAACTATAAAAAAATTTACATAAAAAAGGAAACTTTTTTTTTCTACAGATTAAAAATATAGCACCACCAGTGACACAATTGAGTGATGAAGCAACTATATTTACAGGACCAATTATTTTACCACCAGCAGAGTTCAGGGATGAAGCTACACTGGTTCTAGAGAATATTGAGTGCGAAAGTGGCTTCCTCATCGATGTTTTTTGGGAAATGGCCAGCCTGGATGACTTAAGCTGTGATATTGACATGCTTGAGGATCCGGGGTGGACGGATAGTTTCATGCGTGAATAGATAGATGATGTTACAAGTAAATCTGAACAGGGTCCTCATAACGAAATTCCGTCAGAGGACAATACCGGCTGGCTCGATCAATTGTCCCCAAACACATAGGAATATGTACTAGTGGACCTCATGCCACATCCCCCCAATATGATTGAACAAATTGGGAGTGGGGTTATCGACAATTCTCTGTCACCCGCCACCACTCCACTTAATGCTATAGATAGAAGTAGTAATACAACAGCAACAGCATCCCCTCTTCCGGATTTTTTTCTCTCCAACTCTGCCTTGCATCACACATTGGTCTACAGTGCCAAATACGGTGACCCTTTCAACTCTCTAGTGTCGGAGGATATAATAACAGACCCCCTGGCCATTACACATTCAGATACTGATAAGATTCGAGCCATTCTTGAACAACAAAGGGGGGTGTGGGGAATGGGGGTCAGTTTAAAAGCATCAATAGCACTAAAAATATTTTTTTTAAATGAAAGTGCAGGTGAGATGTATTCGAAATACTTGCACACAGAGATGTTGGCAATACACCCGAATTTATCAAATTTTGGGGAGGTTTTTCTAAATTGGGCTAATAGTATTCAAAGTAAGTGGGAAAATTATAACGAGGGGGGTAGTGGATCTGTGGTTTTATTTATTGAAAGTTTAAATGTTAACATTTGTAGGTTTAACAAGGATTTTATTGTAAGAGGGGGGGCGGAGAATATTGAATTAAAATATCATTCAGATTTAGAGGGGTGTCAGGGGATACAACGAATCTGTTTTGATACGAGGCTGCAGTGTTTCAAGTATGCGTTTTTAATTGCGGCATACAGACCACTTCAAAAAGATGCATCTAAGAAAAAGTTGGACAAACTGGCAGTTAATAGTTGGGAGGGTTCAAAGTTCCCCCAAGTAAATTTTAATTGTTTAAATGGTCAATTTCCCGTGACACTAAAATGAATAGATATTTTTGAGCGGGCTAATGAACATTTAAAAATTGTTGTCACGGTGCTACAGTATGAAACAGAATTTGAAGAGGGTCAGCGTTCCGATAAGAAGGGTGTATTATTTCCAGTTCGAGCTCCTTCAATTGAATCAGTAGAACATTGGGTGTGGCTTCTATACACCCCATCCACAGACTCCGATTCAATTGGTCATTTCAATGCGATTACCGATATCAGTAGGGTTCTAAGTGAAGATAAGTATTGGGGTGGTGTATGCTATTACTGTCCTACATGTCTCTCAAGATTTCACTCTGATTTAAAGTAAAAGAATCACATGAGACACTGTAAACGTCATGGATACTAGGCTGTGGAGACGGTAAGCGGAGAAAGAGCGATCTTACGTTTTAAAAAATTTCAAAACACGCTCCTGCAGTGCAATAAGATCGCTTTGGACTGCGAGGCTAAGCTGACAGACGTGTGCGATCCGTCAAATTCAAATCATGTTAAAATACATGAAGCCATACGAGTCTCTTAATACGAGACGCTCACGCGCAACGAGATTCCAATAATACCATGCAAGTGCTGGAGGTAGTGGAGATGTTGAGTGACGGTGAAGACTGCATGCGCTCGGCATTGGTCAGTCTAGTCAAAACAGCGAATAGTGCAATTTCGCGCCTTCTTTATACAAACTATACGCGGCTCATAACCCCCTATGACATATCGGCCTGTAACACTATTAACCGGGTGTGGGTTGGCCTGGTGAAATTCTGTGATGGGGGACGGCCTGGGGGGAGGAGGAAGGTCATTACCCAATAACAGTTGTGGCTTGAAATTCCATCGGGGAGAAATCCCTTTAGAGAGGTAGCACACCTGCCTTTCACTTTTACCATTAAACACCCATATTTCGTACCTGTTTTTATACACAATTCCAATTATGACTTAAAGTTTGTTCTTCCGCCGTTGGCCCACATTGCCAAGGGTAGAGTTGTAGATGACGCATGGATAGATGATTCTTTTTCATATAATATCATACCCAAATCATCGGAGAAGCTACTGCTGCTAGAATTCATGTGGAAAACAGTTGACAAGGGTAACACGTGCCTGAATAAAGTCCGTTTTTTAGACTCTTTCAGCTTATTCCCCAAATCTCTAAGTCAATTGATTCAGGTGCAGAAAAGTGACAATTTTGATAGCTTCCCCCTCCTCAAACAGCGCGTCCCCGATGATGAAATGTATGATTTATTAATGTGTAAGGGTATATATCCATATGATTATTACAACTCTGGCTCGAGGCTAGTTGAGGTGTCACTACCGCCCATTGAAGCTTTTTACAATTCTCTTACTGAGAGTGAGTGCACCACTAGCGAGTACGAATTTGCTAAGAGGGTTTGGACAAAGGGGTGGTGTAAAAATTGGTGGGAGTAATTTAAACTAGACTAGTGCAGTGATGTACTCACTCTTCAAGACATTGTGTGCAACAATACGGATAAAATATCCGTGGATTTTGGGTTATTTTTTGTTTAATATATTTCAAATTATAAGTTTTTTTTGTAATTTATAATAAAAATAAGAAAATATGAATTAGTGCGGTTTAGCTTTGGTTTGATAATCCTGTATTTTGAGCGATAAAGTAGAGGGTAGCCGGTCTTCCATGGTGACCGCAAGCAGAAAGCTAACGCGAGCGTACCACCAACCGACGAAAATACAAAAGAAGTTTTTTTGGATATGAGCTCTCTATAAACTTCGACACTGTCTCAATACTGCTTGACATGTTGCAATTATAAATGTCTTGATAGTCCGTGTGCTTTGAATTTCCCCGACCTTGCTAGTGTTGAGGAGAATGGTGCACAGGGATGGTTTTTAAATTGACGGTGAAATACCCATGGAAATCCATGACTCGGTAAAAGACTTTGTTTTTCCGTGCATAAATAGACCGGTGGGTATGGACTCTCTGAGCCCCTACAATTTATCTCTAGTAGAGGATGGGAGTATGCACTGGGTACCTTCAAAACAAAACTGATTGCCGACCTCAACCCGAAATAGAATATCGTTGTTCATCACGAGCCATTGAAATGGATGGTGCCCAATTGTTTAAAAGTCAAAAAAATCCATAGAGCCCTCTAATTCTATTAAAAACCTGATGTAAAAACTTTTAGTTACACCTTTCTCAGTAAACGTTCAAAAGAGAAAACAAAGTTTGAAATAGAAGTTGGTAAGATAATTTTGATATCAGATTTTGTAAAAAGGTATAAAAACATATAACAATGAAGTTAGAGTCATATTGCAACCGTACCTACGGAAAAGAAACGAGTCATTGTGTATCCAAACTTCAAATTGGTCATGAGCCCAAACTCTAGAATGGTGCTCCTGCACCGAAAGAAAAGAGACATTGTATTAAATAAAAATATTTCGGGCGGAAGTGCAATAACTGAAATATCCAAGAAACTCATGTTGTCATTTTATTATAATGTATGCAAGGTACAGTGGCCGATTGAGGGACAAGTTCAAGTGTATTATGGGGACACTGATTCACTCCTGTTAAAAGTTAAAACTGAAAATCTATTGAATGCTTTGGAAAATGGCGAGTACATTTGCTCATGAATGGACTACACTAACTGGGACGAATCCCTCTACCCAGTGCTAGTGAAACGCCAGGCCCCAAATCAATTGTTAATGCTAAAATCTGTAACGTGTAGTGATCTGATATTCAGTGTTGTGTTTCCGAGTCCGAATTTGTATTGTGTGAAAATACACGGCAAGGATATCACACAAGTTCTCAAGGGGGTATCTACACGCTGTTTAAAAAATAATTTCGATAGGAGTGTGTATAAAAACTGTGTGGACCGTAGTTTAGTGCCAAGGGCGAAAGTAATGGCTATTCGCTCTTAACAATTTAAAAACTACCATGGTAGATGATCTACACCTTCAAGTTATAAAATATAGTAAATATTATTGTGAAGGTTGGTTTTGTTTTATTTTTGACACACGTTTATTATTTATATGAACGCCCGTTTTTTATTCACATATAAATGACACAAACTTTGTATAAAAAAATTAACTGACTTACACTAAAAAAAAAAAAAGTATAAATTGGGGGCTAGGTTTTTTTGGGTACGGAGGTTTTTTTTTTTTTATGCGTTGTTTTTCTATCCAAATAAATTTTATGTTGGGGTGGAGGGCTATATGTGTGTGTATGTGTGTGTGCTTGCAAGGCAGATAAATTTCCAGTATTTAATGCCGGCCCCGGCCCGGGCCCGCCGCCGCGGGCCCCCCGGCACCGGGCGGTTCCCGCCCCCGGCCGCCGCCGCTCCTGCCCCCGGGGGGAGGGGGGGGACCCCAAAATTTAAAATGCGGTAAAGAAAAGTGTGATATTTCAAGTGCGCAGTATTCCAATGAATGTTGTATTTTTTATAAATAAATAAACAGAAAAAAAAAGTGTATTTTTTTAAGCGTTTGTTTTTTTTTCTAGTGGCTATGTAAATGTTGTATTTTTTTTTTATTATAAATAAATTAAAAAAAAATTGTATTTTTTTTTATTCATGTTTAATGTGCCTTTTCAAATGTAGTTTTTTTTTTAAAGTATTTTAACCTTTTTTTATGTATATAATAAAAGAAAATATTATTCTTTATTCGTCTTCTTCTCATTATTATTATTATTCTTGAACGGAGTAGTAGTAGTAGTAATAGGGAAATTATTTAGTCATTAGACAGCCATAGTCTACAGTTAGTTGTCTAGGTGAACTGTTGAAGGGAACATGTATCAATTTAAAACACCATTCAGATCGTTTCTGTGTGGACCGTCAATGTCGGGCAAAACAACACTCTTAACTAAAATAATTAAAAATTGCGATAAAATGTTTGTGGAAAAGCCGAAAAAAATCTACTATTGCTATCGTATATGGCAGGAGTCATATGATAATATAAAAGCAATTGCTACCACGACAGGGATTGGTGCAGATACAATTCATACAGTGACTTGACGTTTTCAGACTTATTGAACCAAACTCTTGTTTCATAATTGACGATATGGCTGAATCTATTGAACATTGGTCCCAGGAAATGCTACAACTGTTCGCTGTTTAATATCATCATTAACAGTTTTCTGTTACTCTGGTTCTACACAATCTCTCTCATCAGAGCAAGTGTACACGAACACTTGCATTGAACTGTACCTACTCTATCATCTACAGAGTTGTTCGTGATTCTATCTCGCTAATGACTCTCAATAAACAACTCTATCCGGGAGCCCCCAAATTTCTGCTCTCAGCATACAATCAGGCACCTAATAAACCTTATGGCTACATCCTATTGGATCTTAATCAAAATACACCCGAGGATCTAAGTGTAGTCACAGATATTTTTGACAATGAAATTACAGTATATCTCCCCGTGAACACTAAAAAGACCTATTAGTTGCTATCATGACACTGAAGAAACTACATGAAAATAGACATCTGTTTTCAGTTCTAAGCACTTCAAAACCTCCGCTTAGGAAAGCAATACTCAAACACTGTATTGACAACGATTTCATTAATCTAATATCCGAACTTTGTTTAAATTTGATGGAGGGTAATGTTCAAGTGCCAGAAGTAGTTAAGCAACAGGCAAAGCAACATCGTTCTATTGTACGTACATTGGCATCTAAAAGTAAATGGAAGAATCACAAAAGGAAACGACTTCTGCAGGCGGGTTTGATCTTTTCAAAATTCGACTTAAAATAATGAAAGAACTTGTGTACTTTTTTTTCTAAAGAGAGAGAATCGCAAAAAACGACAACGTGACTCCAGGATAACTCTCTCTCTCGAACCTGGAGTACTGTGAGACCAACCTGTGCAAAGTTATAGAAACAGAAAATATTGAGGACGATAAAAAAACTACTTTTACTTCAAGATCCACTTCGCCGAGTGGACAAACATAAATCATATCGCTCGAAGCCCACTGCTGCTGCTGCTGCTGCTGACCCCAAGAAGGAATCATCTCCTCAGCATTCTGCTGGTGCTGCTGAAACACAATTAAATAACGAAGAATTGGATTCGATTGTAATGAAAATTGGAAATCTAATACCCCACTCATATCGTGAACAAAGTAAACGACTCCTAGCCTATCTCCTGGAAAGTGATCACATTCAAGTTGAGAGCAATGGGACAGGGATTATAATTCAGGGCAAGAGCTATAATCTACTTGATTTAATCTATGATATGGTTACAACTCGTAAAGGACTATTATAATTTGATACTCATCTATACAACTTTCTAAATACATTAAACTTCCCTAAAAGTATTATTGGCAATAGACAAATTCTAAAAAAATTGAATGAACATACATCATCGTCATCATCATCAACATCAACATTGACACCATTAAAAAATGAACTTGGATAAAAAGATTTTAAATCAATTTTGGAAAATACTAGCACACCACTGACAGCTAGACAGAAGCGAAGACGTATCCAGTCATCATCATCACCAACGGCCAGTATACAAAAGGGTAGCGGACGTTACACAACGTGTTTACGTTCAAAATGGTTGAAGTTCTGAAAGGTGTTTATGAAAATATTGGTGAGGCGGGGAGTTTAAGTTCCCCCACTACTCTTTCCAAAGTCACTGGTGTTCGCACTAAAAGTGTACTAGACTATCTACAAAATGAATCAATTTACACTCTGCATAGAAATCATAGACTTCGTGCCAATCAATATCGAAAAACTAAAGCCTTTTACCCATTGCATATAATGCAAGCAGATCTCCTGACTCTAGATGAGCTTCAACGGTGTTACAATACACCGTACAAGTACATTCTACTTGCAATCAGTGTTTATAATCGCTATGCATATGCAATTCCAGTTCGATCGAAGAGAGGTATTGAATTTGCCCGGGCCATTGAAATAATTTTCCAACAGGGTTAGTATAAAAAAATTCAAACTGATCATGGTAGTTAAGTTTTTAATACTCATCTTGATAAAGTAATCTAGAAACATAGTACACTGCTGTATCACAGTCAAAGTCATATAAAGGCTGCATTGGCCGAACGATTGATAAGAACTATTCGACTTTTAATTTCAAGATATTGTACATTGAAAAATACATCAGCTTTTATTCGTGATCTTGATAAAATCATGTTGATTTATAATCAACGACCTCATCGATCATTGTCCAACTCTACGCCAACGGAAGTTCATCATTCTGATCATGATACAATTGACACCTTTCTTAAACAATATTCCAATGAATCGTCGGCTGTCAAGAAGATGAAAAATAAATTCAATGTTGGTGATACTGTTCGAATTAATAGAACAACTAATGTTTTTGAAAAAGGGAATTACTTGTGGTCCACTGAACTTTTTAAAGTGGCAAAAATCCTAGACACTAAACCCATAACTTATCGTTTGCGTGATACCAAAGATGAAGAGATTCTCGGCGGCTTTTATGACTATGAATTACAAAAAGTTAAAACTGTTATTGATATCTATCAAATTGAAAATATATTAAAGAGACATACTCGTAAGTGTTGGAAACAGTTACTTGTTTGATAGTTTACATAAAACTCCGAGTTTGATTATTGGATTGCTGTTGAAGATATTGACAATGTCCCATGATTTGTATGTAACTTTTATGTCCAACGTTTCCGATCCTCTCGACAATGACTTGAATACGACAAGTGATTTTTGGACAAAACTCTCCACCGCCATCAAATTTGACGGTGTATATGAAGTGGCTCTTGTCGACTGCATTCTCAAAAATACTTATGACATCCTGAGAAACGGTCGTAAATATGAAATAAAAATACGACCGTTTGAATTCGGTGATGAAGGTGCAATGGCAACTTTTGACTCTAATCAGGACCCTATTGCTAACATCCCCTACAGTGAATACAATAACATGAATGAACTGTGTCTAGTTATCAAAAAAAAAATTGAAAGTCGAAAAAAAAGCGGTTTCACTTTCAATTACTCGACGGAACAAAGGAGAATTTATATTACCAATCCATTTGAGAATGAAAGAATTTTCCTCAATGAGAATTTACCTGAGGTTCTTGGTTTTAAAAACCGTATTATTAAGACAGAAAATTTCAGTGGTAGTGACCATGTTATCTATGCAGACTATGCACCCAGCTTCTCCACGGACACTTGTATATTTCTCTACGCTTCATTTGTGGAAACATCTAGGGATGGTAATTCAAATGTTCCCCTCCTACGAGTTCTTGAACGAAAAACCAATCAAGAACATGTTCACCACTACAATATAAAGCATCTTCAGTATATTCCCGTAAACACTTCCTATTTGGAACTCTGTCAGTTAACACTAAGAACTGAATTAGGTGATCCAATAGAAATTTCAAAAGGCTTAGCAGTGATTACATGTCATTTTCGACCCATTGTCAACGACAACGACGGTACAATAACCTAAGAAATGAACAATAGAAGAAGTCCATTTGTCTGTCCCGATATTGACTGTTATGTTGGTGCTTTGAGTCCACGTCAAATAGGCAATGGATTGGACTACTACAAGGGTCGTACTACAATGTCTGGCTATAGTTTTTGTGGCTTTACTGCTAATTTATTTTGTTTAGCACTACCCCTTTATAGAAAATATCTTGTGCCTGCTTTTTCAAATTTTTATGCCTCAACACGACAGGACTGGGTGTCGGTCAAGAATTTCAAGGATAGTGTTAAGTACAATATTAGATCTTCCGCAAGAGCCGTTGGTGAACAATTAAAATCTAGACAAAATGGTGAGGTATTGAAAAGGATGCGTTCGCGTCATTCACTCATCAGTCTCCACCCAGGCAGGAAGCAAAGGACATCAACAAGGACTTTGAGGAATAAAACAACGAAGTCCAATAAGCAACAGAAGAAGAAGAAAAAGAAAAGATTGTTAGATCAAAGAAGGATTTCTTCTCTTAAGATGACTTATCTCCCCCACAAGGAATAATATCCATCAATCAGTTCCTCATTGAATCTATTCAATGCTGAAAATGTTGATGTCAGTGTCAAGTATGGCTACTATGAACAATTTCACCCTCAACAGCCTCTCTCGGAAAATATAAACTTTCAAATATTTTCCAATGAAGACTAATTCATTGATTTGTCATCAACATTTATTTATTTACATTTGGTGGTGAAAAAAAAGTCAGAGAATACAACTCCAACTGCCGGTGATGGTCTCTCCGATGAAAACTGTATTCTACACAACCTATTCAAGCAAATTAATGTATTTATTAATGGGACATTTGTGAGCACAAGCAATAATTTATCAAACTCTGCAAGGTACATACAATTTATGATGATGACGCCAAAGGCATACAAGGAGATAAGAGGACAATCATTGGGCTATGAATATCGAACAGGTGTTGATACTGACGGTGAGTTGACTACAGCAGTCACCCAAGAGTATCATCTAGTTGGAAAATTAAACCATGAGATATTCAATATATCCCAATGGCTACCCCCCAATGTCAAGATTGACATAAAGTTACAGATGGCCCCATCGAATTTCATTTTGAGAAAAACACTTCCTGCAGCACCCGATGCAAACGTCATTATCACATCGGCAATTCTCCACGTCCGAAACCAACAGGTTATGAGCTCTGTTGCATTGGCAGTGGAACAGCTAAGAGCCAATGGCAATAACATTAAACTTCTTGTCCCGCATACAATCACTTATCAACGTCACATTGCCACCGGCTCTCGTAGCTATAGCGATTAATCATTTATCAATGGAGAAATCCCGTCAAAATTGGCCTTGGCCTTTTTGAAGAGTGGGAGTGTTGTTGGATCCAGGACTGAATCCCCCCACAATTTTAATTTTTTCGGTGTATCTAGCCTCGTGTGCAAAGTGAATGGTATTCCACTGTACACTCTATCATTTGACAAAAATCCTGTAGAACTCTGTACGAGTTGACAATGCAGTCCCTAGATCATGACTCTCAACTATTTGAAAATGGAATAACCAATTCAATGTTTTCAAAAAATCATGGATTTATTGTTGTGAACTTTTCAGGCAATCAAGAAATGACTATTGTGCGAAAAGAGAATGTATGTTTAGAGTGCATATTTGCCGATGCTTTGACCGAGAGTATCACACTCATATAACTGAGTCAATTCGAAACATATTAGGACATCACCCGATGGCAGTGTTCTACTAGACCTAGCACCATGAACACAAACCAAATAATCAACGTATTTAGTATGGATCCATACATGTCCCGGTATAAGTCCTATTGTCTACCATCGGACTTCATTGAAAAAATTCCAAGTGTTAACAATACCCTGATCATTGTTAATAGTAGTCCGTCGACTTTGACAACCGGTCATTGGCTTAGCATCTTTCAAACAGCGAAGGCTATTGAATTTTTTGACCCTCTTGGTCTATCGTATAAATTCTACGCACCATACATCAGCAAATTTATTGAAAGCAGTGGGAAAACCATTATTAAAAATCAACGAAGAGTACAGGATTTAACGACTAAGACATGTAGCTTTCATGCACTACTTTTTTTCATGTTCAGATGTCGTGGCTACACCTAAAAGTAGTTTCTCAACATCTACGTTGACTTACCTCAATTGAACGACTTTATAGTGGATAATATACTTACATGCGTATTTAATATTTTTTTTAGTGCACTAATAATAAATTGTTATAAAGATTTATTTTAATTTTTTTATTAATAAAAAAAAATTTATATAAATTATAAAAACGACTTTTCTACTCTTTAGATTTCGTCCACTACTAGGTATTTGTCGACAACAAATAGTGCAGGTAGATTATCTGAATTCACAGTGTACTGATCATGATGTAGTGCAATGTCAGGGTCACATTTTCTACAGTAGAGTGTGACTTCACTCTTGTCATATCTCTTTGTATAGTCATTGATACTATTCTCATTCATTCTAAAGAATTCACATGTTTTAATTTGCTTATTTGAAGCAATTTCACAAACAGTGTCCTCAAGTGTCGAATCACATTCCGTCACTGCCAAATAAAAATCAGTGGGCTTATAATAATAACACCCATTGTCTTCACAACGATGAAGTAGAAACCATATTCTTTTGTTGTTCCAACAGTTGTTCCAACAATCTAAAACCACGACGATACCAATCTCGTAGCAATAAACTAAAATCACGGTTAAGATTCTTTCCAATCATACCGGGATATGTACTCTCCCACTGCTTGCATTTATCATAATGACAATTGGAGCATAGGTGACCTCTAGGATGAGAGTCAAACACCTCTTCAAGACAGGAATTACAACCTTTAATTTGTACAGCATATCCTCTGTGCAATTTATACGGGTTGCATAATCTACACTTTTCATCATACTCCTAAATCATTGTGCAATTCTCACATGATGACCAACTGCCCTGTGTGTACATACATAACGGACATGTATGGAACATTTTGTCATGTGTTAACGCTCTCACTGCTACAATGAAACTGAGCTAGCAACAAAAAAAAAATTGTCTGAGAGAGAGAGAGAGAGTAAATCATCCTTGAGCACCATCTTTCTTATGAAAAAAAGTCCTAAATTTCTAAACTAATGTTTAAAAGCATATCCAAAATATCATTTTGTCGTGTCGTGATCAATATATCAATAAATTGTGTAAATGCATTTGGACCACGTCGTAAAAGCTTCATACAATAGTCTAATGATGGAGAATCAGTTTTCATTATATCGACAAGCATTCCTCGAGAAAATATCTTCCTTTGAATAGACAACTCTAGAAAATCATCATCTAGAATTAAATGTTTTTCCATAAGAACTAGATTCCTCATGATTCAACCTTTCTCAAATCTATCAATTTTTTTAGTCCTAACTATCACACAATCAACTTAACAATAAAAAGAATTTCTTTTTTCTACTATATTAAATATAATCCATTATAATGTAGAAAAAAAAAATACCATTGATTTAGAATCATTTTTATTGAACATAATTTCTATAGTAATATTAACTGATGCCTTTTTTTATCATAAATATATTTCTATAGGGCATCTAATGCTTACCGAAGTTTATTTATATGGAGAATATTCACTTTTCCAGCAAAACACAGCTGCTCCTCCTGCTTAAATTTGCTTAATGATATCACGTATCTCGCATACATAATGTCCCATTCAAGACATAGTCTACAGCCAGCGGTTATTTCTACAGCTACATTAGGTACTCGTATATCGCTGCTGCTGCTGCTGTCGGTTACATCATTAATCTCAAATAATGTAAATGCACCACTCATTTTTTTTTCTCACTAATATACTTGCAAATAAACTATTATATTTGAATTCAAGTCTCTTACTAATATGAATTGTAAAGAAAACTTCCTTTTATTCAAATCCTAATCACCAATCAAGTTATACTCGCTCCTCTTGGCAAAGGTGTAATGACCTGTAGAATGGGTCTACCAGAACAACCTGTTTGGTACGGGCGCATACACACAGTATATACCTTCAAGCAAATTGCACATCATTTTTCAAATTACTATTGCATCTATAGAAATGGTACATCGATGCTAATGACCATGGTAACCCCAATTCGTTTAAAGCATACACAAATACCCCTGCCTTCAGGCGTATGGTTCAAATATATAGATTCCTGGCCCTTGGTAAGTCATATTACGCAATCACTGGCTTGATCCATAGGTGACTGACCCGTGGTAAGGCATATTACGCAATCACTGGCCGGACTGTGCATTGCCTTACTACTCATGAATAAATTAACAGCCCTTTTTTGTTTCCAAAATACTCATCCTTAAGGAAAACTTAGTTTTTAATGAAACTTAGTTTTAAATGTTTTTGTCCAATTAAAGCCAATTTCCATATCTTCGTTGGGTATATAGGCATGGGCCCCCATAAGGGGGAGGGCAGGAGGGGGCACTAGCCCCCTCCTGGCTGAATGACAGTGCCTCATTTTTGTATTTTTGATTTGAGATTTCTGTTATATAACATTAAAAGTGCCAATTAGACCAGGTAAGCCCTCCTGGAATTCAGCTTATGGGCGCCCATGTATATAGGTGTTCCCGAGTGCGATTAGTGGGTAGAGATGTACTAGATTCTAGAGCAGTGATTCCCAGCCGATTTTGGGCCATGTTTTACCTAGGTATTTCTAAAGTCCTGATGCACCACTTCTGATATTCAAGTTGTCATTCGAAGTTTTGCGTGAGCTCACCTGAAGGAGGCTTAAAAGATTTTCTCTTTAAATACATTTGAATGTGACGTCACTCACAGGACAAATGTTTTTTTTTTCAAAATTGATGCTCTCAAGTAGTCAGCCGAAGGGTGCAGTCCTGCCCAGGATCCACCAAAATATTGCTATGCCCCACCGGTGGGGCCTGTGCCGCACGTTGGGAATCACGGCTCTATGAGGATGTTTCTTAATCTGTGTTGCCACTTATACCGCATTTCGCGGCATTACGCCGCGATTCTGAGAGAAATGCCGCATAAAATTTTGATCATGCCGCACGCAGCGATTATGCAGCGAAATGGCTTTTTATGCCGCATTTGTTCCCGTATGTAAAATTTGTCCAACTTAAAGTTTCTTATCTTTCGCAAATGATTTTGTTGCATAAAATGAGAATTTCAAAGACGCGCCCGACTCGTATCGTGGAAGTCAACTACGGACCTTAATTAATGACCCGTCGGCGGTCGGAAGCTTGTCACCTGGGAGGCCAGTGTGTTCGACGGGGGTTGAGTTATTTTTGCGGGTTTGACGAAACTTTGACGTTTGAGTTTCTCAGTTCATCTCATGACTTCAAGACCTCTGTCAGCTCAGCCCAAGTGTTTTCAAGTTAGCAATAAGGACAGACAGACTTGTCTTATTTCACAGGATTGTCTGATGGTATTGATGGTAAGTAGTAACTATATTTAAGTAGCCTAGGTGTCGTAAGATCCGTTATTAGCTAAAATGTGTGTGTGTGGGGGGGGGGGGGTATTTATCGACTGGCTGGTCATTTTTACCGGCTGTTTTCGGCAGAAAAAATCTAATATTAGGGAGAAAAAACGACTGTGTTGACAAAAATTCGGCTGGTTTCAAGAAAAATTAGAGGCGCTGCGCGTTGACTTGGCTACTTTTTAAAGACTGGCCGACACTATTTGGGGGGGGGGCGCCTCCCACCTAGTCGTTAGGGCCCTGGCTGTAATCGGGTCAGAAAAAGTTTTTTGAGCCAAAAAGTACTGGCCTATCCTAGGGGTTGGGCGGGTTCTATGATCTGTTTTCTGTTTACCAAAATGCGTATTTTAACTAGTTGCCAGCTCGGTACCTCATCATTTCAAAATTCGAATTCATCATGAGAGAGGTGTCAACGAGACATCAACGAGAGGTGTAGTTCTTACCGAAAGTTTTGAAAGCCCGATTCTCACTAGAAGAGATCATCAAAATCACGATGATGAAACAGCTAAGAAATATAATTTTTTCCGAAATTAGCAATTTCCTTGTTAGCACTTGTCGACTGAGTCCAGCCTTTCTACCCTCCGACGCGGCTGGCTGGACGCATTATATCTGATGACTGAATTTGCCTCGGTGAAAGTGAAAAACAAGACCATAGGTTATATGGGATCCCAAAAATTCAATATTTAATCCAGACATTAGGTTTTTTCTTCGCTAGATCCAGTCTTCGCCAGACTCCATGAACATTTTTGCTCTTAAAGATCTTGAAACAGATTAAAACCAAATGGCTAATCCTCTGAGAAAACCAATTTCAGATTTGGATTCAGCATGTGTGTTTACCTCTGTAAGTCATATCTGTTTTGACGATACCGATCGAAACAATCCTGCCTTCTGCTAATTTTCCGGTTTCGCCGAAATTCCGGAGCTACTTGTCTGGCGAAAAATTGAAGCTCCGAAACGAATTTAGCGTATCTCCTTACTCCTATTTCCAGCATCTACTCAACTTCAAATAAAAAATATACGTATAACAAATTATCAGGTTTCAGCCGGATTCCGGACGAAATATATGTCCGGCTAAAAAACGATTGTCATATACGGTTTCAGCATGCTCTCTTACCCCGAAATCGAACATCTTATCAACTTCAAATAAAACGTTTACTTTTAACAAACTTTCCGGTTTTGGCCGGATTCCAGGCGAACAACTTGTCCGGCAAGAAGATGGTTCGCATTGCCGTGTTCAGCATGTTTTCTTACCCCATAATCGACTATCTCAGTAGCTGTTTAAAAATATTTTGTCCGTCCCTTAATTTGAATCCCCACCCCTAAATGTAGGGCTACAGAGCCCATCTACGAACTCGACCTTTCCCTTGACCCAAAGGATCCTCCCACCGAGTTTCATCAAAATATATCATTCCCTTCGACAGTTATCGTTCTCAGGCTACAGACGGAAAGACGAGCAACTTTTGTAATGTCATAGGTAGCCCTCCATTTACATTTCGAGATCCCGACAAGCAAAACAAAAGAAGTCCTAAACAGATGATAGTTGAACAGGCACCCAAAATGAACAAGACCAAAGTTTTCTATGGAATCACAAAATTTAATCTGTGATCCAAACAGTTAGCTCTTGTAGGTATCCGTTCTTCACTGGACTCCTTAAAATTGAACTGAAAAGCAAATTTTTGTATGTGTATTTTAAGTGAATACAATGCAATATTGGATTGTGTTAAGAGGAGTTTTTGGCATTTTTACTGTTTTCTCTAGCATGTTGTTCAGAATATTTAAGGCCTTGCTCACAGCACAAAGTTCTACTATGACGTGGAAACTTTGAACCTCAATACAAACTCGGCTTTTCAGTGGCCCAATCAAATGAGCTTGGTTAATACTGCTCAGTGCGTGAACACCTATTTGTCATAAATCATTTTCGGCACGCATGCAACACAGTTACTAGCTGTAGAGGTACCCCAAATCTGACAGGGAATATCACTGTATGGAATTTTATTAATCGTGAATATATTCAAGTAATGCATACAACGGATATTTCGGCCCTTCTTGGCAGGGGTCCTCGTCAGGCTGTCAAACTTCATGATCAACCTTAGGGAAGAATACTTTCTCCGAATAGGATCGTAATTGACGTATCCGTTTAATTCGTTGCTTCAATATGTGTGTCTAAGTAAGCCTGGGCAACCAAGTAACGCATTTTCATTTGGTCTTTCAGCCCTTTTCGGTAAACAAATTTTACAATCCAGATTTGGAAACAGAATTGTTCATTGAGTGGTGTTTGTTGTTATGTGTGTTATTTTGTACTCTCTCTATTTCTTTCCTTTGATTTCTCCACTATCTTAAACCTATAGAGTGGGTCATAAATAGTATTATTATACGACAATAGTTGGGGTTTTGCAGATACCATGGTATTCGATATACGGTCTAAAGTCGTTTCTGCAGTTACCGTAGTATCCGATACCACGGTCAAAAGGCGTTTTTGCAGTTGTCGTGGTATCTGGCCTGCTACCGCGGTAGCTGATATTCAGATATCACGGTCCGACCGTGGTATCTGCTCGTGGTATCTGAAAAGTCATCTCATTTTCATCAAATTTTCTCAAATGGGCGAAAAACAACTTCAGCACTTACTTATGTAATTGGATATCAGTTTTTCTTTTGGGATGACTTTTGAAAAGTGCAATTTCGGCAATATAATAGTCGTTTTTGCAGTGGACCGTATATCAGATATCACGGTAACTGCAGATCCGCAGTTACCGTGGTGACAGGGGTATCAGCAAAAACGCAACATATGTGTGTTTACGTCATATCTACTTTGATTTGACGTCATATCTGCTTTGACGAAACGTATCAAAACTTCCTGCCTTACTTCTGCCAAATTTCTGACTTCAGCCGGATTCCCGGCGATGCATTTACCCGGAAAGAACAAAGAGTTCTCAGCAGGCTGGTGCTGGAAGAACTTAAATTAATACAGATTCGTTTCTTTCACCAGCAAGTCAATCCATGAAAGAAAGGGACATAATAGCTAAATATTTCTCTTGTTTATAGACCCAACGTGTTACAACATAATGGTAGAAGTGATAGATATCGATCAGGAATATGAGGACGGTGATAAAGACTCGGACAATGGTGAACCCTCCAACAAAAAACCGGGGATCACAAAGAAAAGGGCAGACCAAAGATACAAGACTTAGTGGGAAAGAGAATCTGACTTTAATGAATGGTCACGAAAAGGAAAGATGCAGACCGGTCAAAACAGTGGATATTTAGCTCACTGTATTTGCTGCAAAAAGGATTTCGTTTGTAAAAAAGGGAAACACGACACAAAAAGGCACAAACAGACCAAAGCTCACGAAGAAAATAAAAAAGCGTGGATAACTTCGTCTTTTAAGACCATGGCATTTAGTCTTCATTTTTCTCGTGATTCAAAAATCGAAAGAGTGGCCACTGTTGAAGCGAAGCTAGTGACATTTCTCGTTGAGCACGATCTACCCTATTCGCTTTCGGAAACTTGTGAAAAGTATGCCAGTCCCAGATCTTCTAAGCCAGGCCACTCTTGGTGGAACTAAAGCAACTAATATTTCTTGACAAGCGTTGGACCCTCATTTTCATGAAAAGCTTCTTGAAAACCTGAAAATGAATCTTTTCTCCGTAGTAATTGACGAGACCACAGATTCCTCTGTAGCCAAACAACTTGCTGTTTGTGTCAGCTTTTGTGACGAAGTAACGAATGTGCAGGTAGATTTGCTCGCTCTTGTCGAATGCAGCGACGAATCAGCATCTGGTCTATTCAACCAGCTAGTGAAGGTGATGGATGATGTCAAGAAGGCGGGTGTTCCTCTACAAAACTGGGTCGGATTCTGCTCTGACACAACGAATGCTATGATGGGGATAAACCACTCAGTCAAAACACTTGTTGAAGGGAAATGTCCCTGGGTTACAGTTGTGAAATGTAGCTGCCATCTGTGTGCCCTAGTTGCAAGTCTTGCTTGCAAAAAAACTGTCCAAGAGCCTCGAAGATCTATGTCGGACTGTGAGCAATCATTTCAGGCACAGTGCAAAACGCCAAGATGCATATAGGAAGGAATTTCAAGTCTTTACTCAAGTAGAATAGCACAGATTCCTTGCTTTGGCTCCAACACGCTGTTTGTCGTTTCAAAACTGTGCACGCCGTATTCTCGAACAGTGGGTTACTCTTACGTTGGACTGGGACTCGTTGGTACTTGATTATCCCTCGCATGCAAATGATCATGTAAGAATGACACTAAACAACCCATACTCAAGGGTTATGATGTTTTTTGTCGAGTACCTGCTAGTAGAGCTGAATGAGTTCAACACCATCTTCCAGTCTGAAAAACCCCTATTCACCTTATGAAAACCCAGGTGGAAAAACTTCTTCGGACAATAGCCATGAACCTTATGAAGCCTTCAAATATTAGAACAGTCAACCCTTTTGACATAAATCGGTATGACGAAGTGAACTATCTTCCCGACGAAAATGTCTATATTGGCTACAAAGAGTACGATTTCCTTGTGGGGCTCGAAACGAGAGTAGTTACCAGGCCGTTTTGTAGCGGAAAGTCTCCGAATTCGTTGCTCCGCGAGGGATTTCTTCGTCGAAGCTGTTCAACAAATTCTTGACCATTTTCCATTCTCTGAAAATATCTACGAGCTGGTACACTTGCTTACCCCAAGCTCTAGTTATGAACTGAAAATTCCCAGCCTTCGTCAGTTCTTCGACTACTACGATTCTGTGCTTTGGAATAAAGCAAAGCTAGAGCAGGAATGGCGGTCTATACCAAGTGTAGCTCTACCTAGTACTGTCGATCTTCCTGACGTAGATGACATGGATATTGTCGTTTACTGGCACCACATCTTGCAAACGAAGTCACCAAATGGTAGTCGGATGTTCCTAAATGTCGGGAAAATGGTTCAGTACTTTTTCTCACTCCCTTTCTCAAACTTTAGTGCCGAGCTCAAGTTTGTTCAAGGAAGTGAATACTGATAAGCAAAACCAACTGAGTGTAGTGATTCATTCGGCAAAACTTAAAACCAAGTGTGGACTTAAGCACTGTTCTAAAGGAGGGCTTGATTCGGGCAAGGCAGTGCTAGAGCTAGAACCCGGACTAGTCAAGCGTGTACACAAAGTGAAGGCTAGTGCCTCTTCTCGTGACTGTAACGTTTTGAACCAAAGCATTGTGTATGGTCTGGCCAAAGATATTGTTTGTGACACACGTGAACAGTCTGATTCCGATTAATCTTGTCTGTTTGTCTTGTATTATTTATATGAATGTTGCTTCTTGAAGCTTTTGATATTGATTTTCATTAAACATTAATCGAAAAAGGTTAAGATACGAGAATCTAGTTACCCATCAATTATTCTATTGGATAGGCTTGAAGGCCCAAGGGAAAATCGCTTTTAATTTCTTCACTATTCACTTCACATTTATACGGTTTTCCTACATTAGACTTTCCCTGCTGTGGTACCTCTGCATTTTTACTTCTGTTGCGTGCTTGACAAAAACTATGAACGACAAATGTTTGTTCACGGACTGAGCTGACCGTCCTTACCTTTGACCGCTGAAAAGAAGGATAGACTGCACGTGTTTTCTCAAATTTATGACAGATCTTCACCACACTTGACTTGACACTGAATCAACATTAATATTAAAGCGAGATTTTTCAACCATTCTCTCTTAAAAATACAAAACACAGCTTTTCCGAGAATTTTGGGCATGCCGCGGTTTTTACCACATTTTGGTTCAAGGATGCCGCGGAAATGCCGCTTTTTGACGAGGCCGGCGCCGCGGAGCGGTGCCGGTCGAGTGGCAACACTGTTCTTAATGTCTCTCATTTTGAAAATAAGAAGCAGTATGAGATAAGCGCTTTCATTTTGAGGATAGCGATTCACTGTCAGATAAAGTTTGGCTCTTATATTGAATAATAACTTATACTATATCATTGTATATGGAATACTTTACAGAAAATTTCATAATATTTTAAAGCTAATTTATAACAGAAAAGCTATTTCCCCCATTCCCCTGAAGAAAAAACAACCCAATTCGTTCCTGAGACAGAAACCCGTAAAAAACACATAGGAAGTTTACAATAAAGAAACCTCATTAGGGAACTTAAGGCTAGATTTCTATGCACTTAGATACTCAAAACTGTGATACATTCAGCCTTCTTCTTCAAAAAAATTGTCATATACCCCCTCCCACACTTTCAGCCGAATGCATATTTGATATTTACAAATGGTTTGTCAAGAGTAGGTATGACTGAATATATTGAGAAGGGCCAATGCTGAAAAAATGGCTAATCTTAGTTTTGGTGTTCGTTTTCAGGGTTCCATTGTAACTGAACCACCGTGTAACTGAACCCCTGTAACTAAACCACTGTTCAACTGAACCACCGTGTAACTGAACCATCGTGCAACTGAACCACCGTGCAACTGAACCACCATGTAACTGAACCCCAGTGCAACTGAACCACCGTGCAACTGAACCACTGTGCAACTGAACCACCGCATAGCTGAGCCCCTATGCAACTGAATCACCCTGCAACTGAACCCTCGTGCGACTCAACCACCGTACTTACATTGGGTAAAATACAAGTTAGAATCTTTACGTGTTCAACCTTGTTGGAATTGTTTGCTTTTTTAAGTCTTTATATTACTGTCAAGATGATTTATAATAATGCTCTGTTTTGTTGTCGCAACAACAAAGAAAATCGGACGTAATAAATTCTTAAATCCAGATTTATTTATCTTTTTTATGTCTGTTAGTTGGGGTTCCCTTCACCCTGCCACTTTCTACGAGTCTAAGCGTTTACCCCCCCCCCCCCCCCCCCAAACACAATCCCGAGACAGAAGAGTGAAGACAATATCGAATTCAGAAAGTGGTTACGTAGATAATTTCGGAGACCACACTGCCTTTCCATGACGATAAATAAAAGTTCAAATAGAGATAAAATCCTTTTAATAGACAGTGTTTCACATACATTGTGAAACACTGTCTATTAAAAGGATTTTATCCCTATTTAAATTTTTATTTCAAGTGGTTAAGGGATTTGATTTAATATCCGTACATACATTAGAACAATACAGCAGCTTGGATTGGGGTTGAAGAGGATGAGGTAGTCTCTGAAGCAAATTTAAGGAATAAAAGTCCGTTTTTTTCGAAAACCTTCATCGTCCACGAGGTCCGAAGGATTTTCACGTCTCCGATTCATTAACTGGAAATTTTTCTTTCTATTTGATGCAAAATAACAATCCTGAAGCAGAATAAGATTTCATGCGTCAAATGCTTAATGTTTTCTATTTCGCCCCTTTTCTTTGAAGATTCTTCCAACCAATTTTAATTTAAGTTTTTCTATTTTCATATTTTTATTCTATTTTGGTATATAATGATGATTTGTTTGATCTCAAAGAAAGAAATACTCGCGGCAGACGAGAGAGTTATTGTAGCTGAAGTAGGACCGAGAAGAATGAACGAATCAAGTAAAAAGTGAAAATGAACTCACGTGAACCGATGTGAGGGCTGTTGTGCGGGGCTGTTTTCGCAAGTCATGCCAAAGTTCTTAAGCAAATGGAAAGAGTATTGACCAGCACTGGCGATTCTTAGCCTTTCCATATGAGTTCAAGTCGCCTGACGGAACAATTCAATTTCCAAACCGATTATTTATTCCGTTCGAGAATACTCTCAAGAAGGAAAATTCGTACTCTTAGAATAAAGTTCGTTGGCACTTTATCAAAAGCGAAAGGATCACTAGTCTGAGATAGTTTACAGCCAAATTCTAGCAGTGAATTTGAACCTACATGAAGCCGACGTTGTGTAACACAAAACATGATACTGCAACTTTGCATCTTGCAAGAACTTCTTTAAAACAAACATAAAATCCAACTGACAGGCTCAGAAAAAAAAACTGAGAAGTATGCGAGCAAAAATGAATAGAAAGCAAGAATTTGAAGAGGTTATGCGGTTCTCTGAAGCAAATAATGACGAACAGTTAACAGTTCGTGATTTATTCAAGACGATTTTTTTTTGGCGATTTTTAAGAGCCTGTGCATAGCAAAGTTTACATAAAATCAAGGAGAGGTTTGGTGATGGAGTTGTGATTGCAGAGACCGATGGTAAACTCTCAATAAAATCGTTTCAAAAGTTACTTAAACGTAGCAAATCAGTATGTGTGAGGTAACAGCTCTTTAAAGAAAATAATTTTTTTTTATCGAAGTCCTTGAACAAGAAAAATTTGCTTAAGGCAGTATTTCATCAAAATATATGACCAAATAATTCAGAAGGACAATAAAAAACTATTGTTTTTAAGACAATGACAAAGTATTTTAACAATGCCTAAACATTGTTTACTGAAGTCCGATATCATACTATGCCAGAACCAGAATATATCTTTTTGACCATTTCAGCATGAACTATAAAACATCTAAAAAATAAATAAATAAATAAAATCAATGCATGCGTATGATGTAAAGCCACGAACCTTGAAAGGGAAAAAACAATAAAAATATACATTACTCACTCGGGAAATTTTCCTTCGACTCTACAAACATATTCTTTAGAAACTTGTCGAGTTCTTATTTGCTGTTCCAGCTCTCGAGTTTTGCCAGCCGTCCGTCCAAAAATCAAGAGACCTGAAGTTAATCTATCCAGACGATGAACTGTTCGAAGATTCTTCAAGCCGTGCTCTTTCGCTAATATTAAAACGACAGTATTGTGCCTATAGCGGCCGCATGGATGGACCTTAAAAAAGAAAGATTGATTACGTGAATTACCTACAGAAAATGCGCCTAAATGGAAAACCCCTTGCAAAAACATCATACTGAGACACATGCCCTTATTTTTCTTATATTTTCATTTCATAAAGAGCACACTATCCACTGCTGATCTCGAGCTTCTAAATATGTAACAAGCAGTCATAGGATAGTTGGTAATATGAAAAGATAACTCTCAGGACTAGTAATTATTTTTAAAACATTGGTTAAATTAATTGTTAAGAACGGTTATGAGTTGAAACACGGGCCAAGACCAAGGTTGGGGGATACTGGCCTTGGAAATCAACCAAAGATACTCTAGAGTCATGGCTTGAACCGAAACTCCGCTAAAATTAAATCAAAGCCGAGATAGCTCTATTAGAATCACCATTCATTAAAAAAACAACTAATTAAGGGTAACTATTTTGTAGTAGTCTAACTATTTTGTTTTATGATACTATTAAGCATATTATTCAAACTTCCACGGATGATGGTCATGGATGGATGTGTTTTTTATTTCTTTATATATATATATATATATATATATATATATATATATATATATATATATATATATATATATATATATATATATATATATATATATATATATATATATATATATATATATATATATATATATATATATATATATATATATATATATATATATATATATATATATATATATATATATATATATATATATATATATATATATATATATATATATACATATATATACATTTCATTCGAATTATTGGTCGTGATATAACAAGTGAATGCTCATTCGAAAGCAAATAAAAAGTTCTACTGCACCGTTTAAGCAAAGATACCATGATATACGAAAGCGCTGGTTTTTGTAAATTTTTATTGCAGAACAACAATTTTATCCGAATAGGGTCAAAATATTGTGGAGCGAAAATTCTGAGATAGCATACTTGTTTAGAACTAGAGCTATAGAAAATGTGTTTATACAGCCTTCCCGTTTCAGAGGCAATAGTGCCGCGACGCGCACATTCGTTCCTTAACATTTTTCCCTGGCGTAGTGATTTATATTTATAATGTTTATATTTTAGTTTTTTATGTTAAAACAAAAAAATAACATAAATACAGCCAAAATATAACTAACACTACTCGAACAAATAAACGGGTTTGTGTAATTGCCCACTAAGCATAAGGAGAAGTTAAGTGGAATCTTTTTTGGAGGGGAGGAAGGGGGGTGTCTGAATCCTAAAAAGCCCTTTTAGGCTAAGATTTTCAAATGTCTTCTCAGGTACATGACTGGACTATCACACTCTATACAACTCCCACATTTCTTTATGAAAAAGTTTGATTTTCTTATCTCAATACTTCAATGGTGAATGATCTAGCCAGCGCTGCCTATTCACGGAAACGCAGGGGGAAAGGGGCAAAAACTTACTTTTTAAAATCTAGTTGGGACATTTTTTTTCTTTTTTCAATCCTACAATGAAAAAAAACACAACACATTTCAGTGAAAATATCGAAACAATTTAAAATATAGGGGGGGATCTTGTGTGACAATAGTTAAATAGAACAGTAGCAATTACCAACAGCCCATATTTGCTGCATTTTAAAAGACTTTCAGGAAAACAGTAGTCAAACTTTAGAGTAAAGACCAGGGCGCTGGTGGGAACTACAATCTCCTTGTATATAGAATAGTTTTTCCTTATTTTGAGTCTTAGCGTCGCTCTTTGCTTTCAATTAGGAAAAAATGTCTTCCCATTTAATAAAAAGAAAAGCAAAGAATATTCCTGGTAAAACTGAGGAGCTAGGAGCTTTTACCTCAGTAATAAGCTTTACCGAATGGTTTTGAAAGCAGTCAAGAAAAGCCGAGAAATTAAGAAGAAAAACCTCCTTTATAGTTCGACAGAAAAGCAATTATCATTAGTTAGAATTCTAGTAAAACTAATCCTTCTGGAAGCTTTTCCAGTAGAATATAACCTCTATTTCGGCTGAATTAGTCGAATTTCCCAAACCTAGTTAAAAACTCCCTAATTAACGACTATTAATTATAGCTTAAATTTTCTCAGGGACATATCAATGTTTTAAAGGAGAAAACCGTAAAGCAAAGAAGAAGGAGGGGGCTTTTTTTAACAATAAAAAGCCGGAGGATAATCAAGGGGGATATTGTCATTTGCGTTGTATTCTTTCCCAACAGAATGAGAGGCAACACTGTAGCGTTGCCTATAGTAAAGGCCATACGGCTCCAATGTTTTATTATTTATTTTTTTTCCCCCAGAGGCACTTCATATGGAAGGGGTTGTCGTAGAAACTTCAAAGGGGGCTCATTCGATTGGAACTCGAGAGTTCTAGTGCCCTTTTTAATAGTCGAAAATGATTGGAGGGCAACTAGCCACCCCCCCCCCACCCCCATCATTCCCCCAAACACATCCAATCAAAATTTTGAGATAGCCATTTTGTTCAGCATAGTTGATTTCCAGATAGAAAATATGTTTTTGAGGAGGACACTCCCCCACAACGCTCAGGGCAAGGGTTTTAAGTTATGCCCTGGGGGCACATTAGGTTTTTTATAGAAGGCGTTGTCGTAGAAGCTTCAAAACAGGCTCAATCGATTGAAAATTAAAGGGCTGGTGCCCATTTTAATAATCGAAAATTATTGGAGTGTAACTAGCCCCCTCCCCCCCCCCCACGCCCATAATTTCCCCAAGCACATCCACTCAAAGTTTTGAGATAGCCATTTTGTTCAGTGTTGTTGATTTCCAGATAGAAAATATATTTGTGAGGCGAACCATCACCCACCACTCCTGGGGCAAGGGTTTTAAGTTATGCCCTGGGAGCAGATAATGTTTTTATAGAAGGCGCTGGGGTAGGAACTTCAAAACAGGATCATTCGATTGGAAATTCAAAAAGCTAGTGCTCTTTTTAATAGTCGAAGGTGACTGGAAAGCAACTAGCCCCCCCCCCCCCACGCCCATTATTCCCCCAAACACATCCAATCAAAATTTTGAGATAGCCATTTTGTTCAGCGTAGTTGATTTCCGAATAGAAAATATATTTTTGAGGAGGACACTCCCCAATAGCCCTCGGGACAAGCGTTTTAAGATATGGCCCGGGGGCATATAAGGTTTTTATAGAAGGCGTTATCGTAAAAACTTCAAAACAGGCTCATTCGATTGGAAATCGAGAGTTCTACTGCCCTTTTTAATAGTCGAAAGTGATTGGAGTGTAAATAGCCCCCCTCCCCCCACGCCCATCATTTCCCCAAAAACATCCAATCAAAATTTTCAGATAGCGATTTTGTTCAGCGTAGTTGATTTCCAAACAGAAAATATATTTTTGAGGAGGACACTCCCCCACAACCCTCAGAGCCAGGGTTTTAAGTTATTCCCTGGGGGCATATAAGGTTTTCATAGAAGGCGTTGTCGTAGAAACTTCAAAACAGGCTCATTCGATTGGAAATTAAAGGGCTACTGCCCTTTTTAATAGTCCAAAATGATTGGAGGGCAGCTAGCCCCCCCCCCCCCTTACGCCCATGATTCCCCCAAACACATCCAATCAAAATGTTGAGATAGCCATTTTGTTCAGCGTAGTTGATTCCCAGATAGAAAATATATTTTTGAGGAGGATACTCCCCCACAACCCTCAGGGCAAGGGTTTTCAGTTATGCCCTGGGGACATATAAGGTTTTGATAGAAGGCGTTATCGTAAAAACTTCAAAACATGCTCATTCGACTGGAAATTAAAGGGCTAGTGCCCTTTTTAACAGTCAAAAGTGATTGGACTGTAAATAGCCCCCTCCCTCCCCCCACGCCCATCATTTCCCCAAACACATCCAATCAAAATTTTCAGATAGCCAATTTGTTCAGCGTAGATGATATCCAGATAGAAAATATATTTTTGAGGAGGACAATCCCCCACAACCCTTAGGGCAAGGGTTTTAAGTTATGCCCTGGGGGCATATAAGGTTTTTATAGAAGGTATTGTCGTAAAAACTTCAAAAAAAGCTCATTCGATTGGAGATTAAAGGGCTAGTGCCCTTTTTAATAGTCGAAAGTGGTTGGCGTGCAACTAGCCCCCCCCCCACGCCCATCATTTCCCCAAACACATCCAATCAAAATTCTGAGATAGCCATTTTATTCAGCGTAGTTGATTTCCAGATAGAAAATATGTTTTTGAGGAGGAAACTCCCCCAGAACCTTCAGGGCAAGGGTTTTAAGATATGCCCTGGGGGCATATAAGGTTTTATAGAAGGCGTTGTCGTAGAAACTTCAAAAAAGGTTCATTCGATTGGAAATTCAAAGGGATAGTGCCCTTGTTAATAGTCAAAAGTGATTGGAGGGCAACTAGCCCCCCCCCCTTACGCCCATCATTCCCCTAAACACATCCAATCAAAAATTTTGAGATAGCCATTTTTGTTCAGCATAGTTGATTTCCAGATTGAAAATATATTTTTGAGGAGGACACTCCCCCACAACCCTCAGGGCAAGGGTTTTAAGTTATACCCTGGGGGCATTTAAGTTTATTATAAAAGGCATTGTCGTAGAAACTTCAAAACAGGCTCATTCGATTGGAAATTAAAGGGCTAGTGCCCTTTTTAATAGTCAAAAGTGATTGGAGGGCAGCTAGCCCCCCCCCCCTACACCCATCATTTCCCCAAACACATCCAATCAAACATTTGAGATAGCTATTTTGTTCAGTGTAGCTGATTTCCAAATAAAAATATGTTTTTGAGGAGGACACTCCCCCACAACCCTCGGCAAGAGTTTTAAATTATGCCCTGAGGGCATACAAGGTTTTTATAGAAGGCGTTGTCGTAGAAACTTCAAAACAGGAACATTCAATTGGAAATTTAAATGGATAGTACCCTTTTTAATAGACGAACGTGATTGGAGGGCAACTAGCCCCCCCCCCCCACGCCCATCATTCCCCCAAACACATCCAATCAAAATTTTTAGATAGCCATTTTGTTCAACCTAGTTGATTTCCAGATAAAAAAATATGTTTTTGAGGAGGATAATCCCCCACAACCCTCAGGGCAGGGGTTTTAAGTTATGGCATGGGGGCATATAAGGTTTTTATAGAAGGCGGTGTCGTAGAAACTTCAAAAAAGGCTCATTCGATTGGGAATTCCGAGGGATAGTGCCCTTTGTAATAGTCAAAAGTGATTTGAGGGCAACTAACCCCCCTTTCATGCCCATCTTTTTCCGAAACATATCCAATCAAAATTTTAAGACAGCCATTTTTTTAAACGTAGTTTTAAGTTCTGGAAATTAGGTCTTTGAGGATTACAACTCCCCCAAAGCCCTCAGGGCAAGGGTTGTAATTTAAGGATTCTCCGAATCCTTCATATTATTTCTTATGGAACAATACTCGTATAAACTTTAGAGAAGGCTCGTTTGATTGAAAATTGAAAGTTCTTGTTCACTTTTTAAGAGTGAAGAGAGATTGAAGGGCAACTAGCCCCTCTCCCTCCTCCACGCCCTGAATGCATCAGAGAAAAATTTGGAGATAGACATTTTGTTAAAATAGTTCAAAGTTCTGATAACAAAAACTACGGTGTCGACAGAGCCCACCAGGGCCCAGGGGTAGGCGTTGTAAGTTATGCCCTGGGGCATAACTTATTAAGGGGAGTTTATAACTTATGGGAAGGGGTTTTGTATGGGAAGAACACATAGGAAATCTATTATAATTATCCAATTATAAGGTTAAAATACATACTCTGTGATAGATGCAAAATTGCTTTGGCACACAAAATCCTATTAAGGTCAATTCCAAACAGCCGTGATCCCTTTGTGTCAGCAAGTGGTCTAAACCCCCTTATTGGAGCTATTTTTTCAATCCATTCATTGTTGTCAATCGCTGTCCACAAGTTATGCAAGCTGTATATTGCTCATATATAAGGTTTTTATCAAAGAGGTAATTGTATACTTTGATAAAAGCCTCATTCGATTTAAATTGAAAGTTTTAGATCCGTTTTTTAAAGTCAAGAATAATCGGACAGTTAGCACCCCCCCCCCCATGCCAAAAAAAACTTGAAACTTTTTGCAATCAAAAAGGAACAAAAATCAATTAAAAAAAACTTTCCGAAAAATAAGTTTTTAAAATAAAAGTAAAGGCCATTTTAAACTTAAGCTCAGCGGATAGAAATACCTGTTAAAATTCAAACTCAAAATAACTAGAAATTACTATTAAAGAATAAATGAAACCCAAAACGAACAGAAATTAAATAAACAATCATAGCAAAAACATACAACAAATAATAATATAAATGAAAAAATAAATCTTAAAGCGAGTAATGCTTACATTGAATATGCAAATCAAGCTTAAAACGAAAAAAAATATCTTGCTACTGAAGTAAAAATGAAACTTAAAACGAACAGAAAATAAATAAACAATCAATGCAAACAAACATACAATATATATTAATGTAAATGAATAAATAAATCTTATAACGAGTGAAACTTAAATTGAATATGCAAATCACGTTTGAATCAAATTAAAATAACTACAAACAAGAGTTTGGGTATCGTCTCACTGCAGAAGCCTAAAACCTACTGCGTCATTGGCGCTTTACTGAAAACGAATTATATTACAAATATTTTCTTTTGTACTTAATATTGAAAATAAATATTAAAATTACAGTAAAATTTTGAACTGATGAGCTTTCAGCAATTAATATCATTATGCATCAAATATTCAGTTTAATTTATTAGTTCTTTTCAAGATTGGGCCAAAGAAATATAGTTTTTCTGCAAACAAAATTTGGATACTGCCCCCTTCTTTAACTGTAAAAACCTAAAGCCTTTTGCGTCATTAGTGCTTCACTGAAAACGAACTACTCGTATATTAAAAATGTATTATTTTCAATCTCTTAAGGCATTTAAAATAAAAATAAAAATTACAGTGAAAAAAAAAAAACTTGAAATGATTGATCTTTCAAAAATTAATATCATTATATATCTAATATTCGATTTGATTTTGTTTATACTTTCCAATACTGTTCAAGATTCATAAAGTTTTGCCATTTTTTTTAACTGTGCCATTTTTTTTAACTAATCGTGTTAGTTTGCTATGAAAACATTCTATGGCTTCTAGGCATTTCTATTTGAGCATAAAACTGCACCTCAAACTTTGTGGAACATGTATTTTCTTGCATGAAACACCAAAATATAATAAAATGTCAAGTTTCGGAGTGTTCCACCACTCGCAAGAAAGTGCCATTGGTATTTTTGCATCCGCATGGTCAATTTAGGGGGCTGTCCCCTCCTCAACGCCATGCTCTTTACGCTAAAGTTTTTTATTGTTTAAAAAAAATAGAGTTGTGAGAAAGTCAAACTTTAGCGTAAAAAGCAAGGCGTTGAGGAAGGGACAGTCCCTTTCATATCCGGGATAATTTCTGTCCGTTTTAAGCTTTATTGTCACTCCTTACTGTCAGTTGAATAAACTTTTCTTTTATATTTAATTTTTGAATGTTTTTGAATAAATGCAGGTTTTGATCTTAGCTCACAGTACATGAATAATTAAAACAAAATTTGCATATTAATTTACTTTTATTTGGTTAAATGGCTTTCTCGAAACTTGTTTCATTTTATTTACGAACGTTTTTATTAGTAATAAATATACGTAACTTACGAATTAATTTACGTAACGAACTTCTATATTCATATATATTTAATACGTGTATTAGGGGGTTCGCCCCCTAGTCAATACCTTGCTCTTAAAGCGAAAGTTCGAATTTTGTTCCAATTCTTTAAAACTGACCGCTTAATCACAAAGGCCGTTAATTAGAATAAATAGCTCTTATGAAAGTACTAAAAAATCCCTGGCTTAAAGAGCGAGGTATTGACTAAGGAGTGAATCCAATCATGTATGTAATATTTTTTGTTCGTTTAAAGTTTTGATGTTGCTGCTGTTGCAGTTGAAAAACTGGTTTTTTTATATTTAATTTCTGATCCTTTTTTTTAAATAATGCTGGGAAGTCCGGCGTCCCCTTCATAGCAATGTCCCTTCCCGCATGAAAACTTCCTTCATGGAAAGATCCTCCCACATAACCCCCCACCCCCCCCCCACTACCAGGCAAAATCTACCCTGAAAACGTCTGTACGGTGTACTTCCCAAAAACCAAGACTATATGTTAACAGTGGGTAAAGTTCATAGCTTTCAGCCCTCCTCCCAGGAACTTCGGGGGATTAAGTCATCCTAAAAGACATACTTATTATAATTTCGAACATGCTGAACAAAATGGCTATCTCAAAATTTTGATCAGGTGACTTTGGGAAAAAATGAGCGTGGGAGGGGGCCTATTTGCCTTCCATTTTTTTGGTCACTTAAAAAGGGCCCTACAACTTTTAACTTACATTCCAATGAACCCTCCTACAATATTCTAGGATCACTGGGTCGATACGATCACCCCTGGGAAAAAAAAATAAACACGCATCCGTGATCTTTCTTCTGGCAAAAAATGTAAAATTCCACGTTTTTGTAGATAGGAGCTTGAAACCTCTACAGTAGGGTACTCTGATACGCAGAATATAATGGTGTGATTTTCATTAAGGTTTTATAACTTTTAGGGGGTCTTTCCCCATTTTTTCAAACATCAGTCAAATTTTCTCAGGCGCGTAACTTTTGATGGGTAATATTAAACTTGTTGAAACTTATATATTTGAAATCAGCATTAAAATTCGATTCTTTTGATGTATCTATCTGTATCAAAATATCGTTTTCTAGAGTTTCAGTTACCTTTGAGCCAGTTCGAAGTAACCAATACTATAAGTTAAATTGGGGTAAAGTTGAAGGTATTTAGCCCTCTCCCTGGGGCTTGCGAAGGATCAAGTTACTTCATTAAATTTATCTGCAACATTTTTAACTGTGCTTATAAAAATGAATATAGTAAAATTTTGGTCTGGTGACTTTGGGAAAAAATGACAGTGGGAGGGGGCCTAGTTGCCCTCCATTTTTTTGGTCACTTAAAAAGGGCACTAGAACTTTTAATTTTTCGATTCAATGAGTCCTCCCGCAATATTCTAGGACCACTGGGTTGATACGATCACCCCTAGGGAAAAAAAAACAAAAAAAAAACAAAAAAAACAAATAAACACGCATCCGTGATCTTTCTTCTGGCAAAAAATGGAAAATTCCACATTTTTGTAGATAGGAGCTTGAAACCTCTACAGTAGGGTTTTCTGATACGCTGAATTTGATGGTGTGATTTTCATTAAGGTTCTATAACTTTTAGGGGGTCTTTCCCCCTTTTTTCGAAAATATGCCAAATTTTCTCAGGCGCGTAACTTTTAATAGGTAGGGTTAAACTTGATGAAACTTATATATTTGAAATCAGAATTAAAATCTGATTCTTTTGATGTATCTATTGGTATCAAAATTTCGTTTTTTAGAGTTTCGGTTACCATTGAGCCGGGTCGCTCCATACTTACAGTTCGTTACCACGAACTATTTGATTTCAAATATATACGTTTCATAAAGTTTAGTCTTACCTATTCAAGGCTAGGAGCCTGAGAATATTTGTTTGATTTTCGAAATTAAGGGGAAACACCCCCCAAGGAATCTTAATGAAAATTACACCATCAGATTCAGTGTATCAGAATACCCTACTGTAAAGGTTTCAAGCTTCTATCTGAAAAAAAAAACGTGGAATTTTGTATTTTTTTTTTGTCAGTAGAAAGATCAGGGATGCGTGTTTATTTGTTTATTTATTTGTTTTTCTTTTTCCAGGGGTGATCGTATTGACCCAGTCGTCCTAGAATTTTGTGATAGGGCTCATTCGAACGGAAATTAAAAGTTCTAGTGCCCTTTCTAAGTGACCAAATAAATTGGAGGGCAACTAGGCCCCCTCCCCCGCCCCCTTTTCCCAAAATCGTCCGACAAAAATTTTGAGATAGCCATTTTGTTCATTATAATAAAAAGGCCCAATAACGATGCCTTTGGATGTAATATGACCCCTCCACAGCCCCAGGGAAAAGGTGGTTTAAGTTATAAAATTTCCCTATTGTTTACGCATAGTATTTGTTATTGGGAAGTGTGTATACATTTTCGTATGGGGAGGGAACGACCTTTCTGCTGGGGGTTTTTCCAAGGTGGAATTTTTCATGGAGAGGGAAGTTTCCAGGGGGTGAACTTGTGAGGGGAATATATGCACTGGGGGAATTTACCAGAATTCCTAAACATAATTCTTTTTATATGTCTTGCTCTCTCTTTTCCGTCTCAATTTTACGCAAAGAGTTGTTTAGGGTAATTGTCCGGGGTAAATTTTCACCGGGATTTAACTGTCTAGAGAATATTTTCGTGGGGATAGGGATTTCTCCGTGGAGGTTGGGCCAGATCTCGTGGCATCATTTAAAAAACGATCAGAAATCAAATAAGAAAAACAAGTGTTTTTTCGACTGAAAGTAAGGAGCAACATTAAAACTTAAAATGAGCAGAAATTATCAAGTTTATGAAGGGAATTACTCCCTCTTCAACACCTTGCTCTTTACGCTAAAGTTTGAATTTTGTGTAAACCTTTTACTACTCCTTTCTGGTGATATCCGGGTTTACATTGATAATCATGTAATATCAGTATCCGTGTATTGGTAAGCGTGAAGCCTAATCTTTCAGAGGTAAGGGTTCCCGTGAGAGGAGATAGAAGAAGAGTCTCTTTATTATAAACAATTCATTTATTCTAATAAGTCTATATACATGGTTTGATAACAAACACAAGAGAAGAACTTTACAGAAGTACCGCACGAGAGTAACTACTTGTAACACTTCAGAAATCCGTATATAAAATGATTTCCAAGGCTCTTAGAAGCACGTTCTACTATATTAAAATTGTTCGAGTTTCACTTTCTGGTATTATAAATCTAGTTTTTCTGATTACCATTTCCACAAGACAAAGCGTCATAAATTCTATAAACCCGTGTTCTACTTAGGGTTTCTAGAATCCAATGTAAATTTCAGATACAATTGACCCACATTGCATTAAAATTAGGTTTCATGTTTCCTATTCCAAGACTTACATTAAAAAGTCTACAGATTTCCCACCCATTTCTTCAAAATTATTTTTACCAAAAATAAGTTTCCAAACCCAACAACATTTTCTATTTCATATCAATAAGGATTTTTAAATCGACATAAAATCAGTTTAAAGTATAAACTTAAAGAAAAAAATATTACACAAAATGTCATATCATTGGTCACTTCACGGGTCTTGCAGGATTGATCCAAATTGTAAATTTCCAAAGGGGGTTCCAAAGGGAAGTCTGTGTTCACTCATCACTTTCGTAAAAATTTTAATAGAATAGTCAAATTGAAATGTCACTGTCTGACATAAAACTTGCAATCTTGTTCGCAGAGAATTCGCAGACCCTACACTTAAGTAACAAATACACTGTTCGTCTTAAAAAAAAAAAATTAACAGTTATCGAAGAGAACAAAAAATTCCTTACAGTAAAAATATATCTGAACAAAACCATCCTTATAAAAATAGAAAAAAATGAGGATTTTTCAGGTATTTTGATGATCCAATCACGGAATTGTCCTTACTAATTTCCCAATCCAATTCTTTTATTTTTCTTAATTTCATTTAAGGAACTTTTAAGCAATCTTAAAATCAATCTTTTGCATTTTCCCTTAAAATAAAATAAAAAAACGGAGATTTCAGATGACTGCAAACTGAAGAAAATTTAAAAGAAATTTTTATTTATAAATGCTCTTTGTAAAAACCTCTCAACTTCATTGGCTTGCTTCCCTCCCTAGGCTTATTAGGTCTAGAAGGCTCTACAGTATTTGGCTTTTGGCTTCCTGATTTCAGAACCACCTTTCTGTTCTGTTCTAATTCAAATTTAATCATAACTGGTTCATCTCATGTCCTTAGTTCCTATTCATTTTCTCTCTCTCTCTCGTCTCTCTACTATATTAAGACTCGGCTTGATAAACCAACCAAAATATGCAAATTTTCTTTCCTGTTGGCCCACTAAACGCACTCCCCATTGGACCGACCGAATCCGACGAAAAAACACGAAAAGGGGTACTTTGGATCTTAACTTTGACCTAAGGATGGTTTTATCATTTGAAAAAAAAAAATATTCTACGCACACACATTATAATTCCCAAATCTTCTGATTCTAAATTTATTTTATCAAAAACGAAAATTCAAATAATTTACTATTTTTATATCTGACATATATCCATCCACCCATAAGTAACTATTCATGCCATAACTTTATTACAGAGTCCACTACGACGCTTGGCATGACAATTATAGATGTTTAGGGTACCCTTTTTCATTGCCAACGCCTCCTAGCCAATAAAAAAATAATAATAAAAGAAGTAAAAGAAACTCGCTATCGGTCAAATTTGTATATATCTCTCTCTGCAAATTCATCACACTCTCACTAGGCGCGCTACCTGCAGGGTTTCTAGGGCTCGGTGATCGACCACCTACCCCATTCCGCTCCAAGTTCAGGCCTTCCCGATCCAGGATCCCCTACACTTCTTCCAGGTTCCTCCTTGTAACCTGTGAGCTGGTTCCTCCGTCGACCGCGTCCACCCCTTCACCAGTCCCAGCACCACGCTGAATTACACTTTCTGCCAGGTTTCTCATTATAACCTGCGACCTGGTTCCTCAGGCGACCAATGTCCGCCCCTTCACCAGTCCTAGCACCATGCTGAATTACACTTCCCCCGGGTTTCTCATAGCCTGCAAACTGGTTCCTCGGTCGACTATCGTCCACCCCTTCACCAGTCCCAGCACCACATATCATTCCACACGTGAATGCCCTTCAAAGAACGATCATGCCAAATCTTTGGCTCAAAATACTGAATAATTCTCAAACTCAGGGTTTCTTCTCTGAAACCTAGCTAACCTTGACAATTCTAATTGTAGATAATCTGTTTCAACACCAGCATCAGCCGCTACGACCTCTGCCTTTTGTTAGAAGGCAAGTCTCTCGGCCGCAAGTGTAACATTCGAAATCCTTCACCGCTTCTACAACACCGCAAAGCTCTCATAATATATTATCCATTTTACAAAAATTAACAGTTAAACTTTACTTACAGTTTTGATCTCTGGTGGTGAAGCGTCTTGGTGGTCGGCCAAAGCAGAGATTTCAAAAACTCTTGATCAGTACCACTACTACAAGCTCGTTAGAAAGTTAAACCCCAAGAGTCTAACTGATTAAGCTTAAGTAAGCCTAATGTCCTCCATTTTATAAGACATAAATATTACTATGAATCATTGACTGTTTGGACGCTTAAGCCAACCAAAAACACAGAAATTGAGGAAGATCTAGGAATTCCATCAGCGTTAATCTGCAGCGCCAAGAACAAAAAAAACAACTGCTGTTTCTGGTACATTACCATCTCTTAGCACATATAGAAGTAGCAAATTTCTATGATGCACATGCCAGGCTTAAGCTGGAAGCAATAATAATAATTTGCTATTATCCACAAAGAAAAAAGAAGAAGAGAAACTCAAGACATTCAGTTCAGTTCATTTTATTTAACATTAAAAATACATTTAACTAATGTTCCAATACCCGCCCCAGAAAAGATACAAAAAAGCACTTGCGACTGGGCGGGTAAATACAACTCATCTACTAACTAATAATTAATTATAAGGAAAGGAGCAACAAATAACAATAAAAAAAAGCACTTGCGACTTGGCAGCTACATACAACTCATATAATAACTAATAATTAACATAAACGAAGGAACAAATAATAATAATAATCATAATAAATAAATAAAAAACAACTATGAAACTTGACCTAACAAATATTTTTTCAATTTATTTTTAAATAAACCCAGGTGCTCAGCCACCCGAATGCTCTCAGGAACAGAGTTCCACACATTAGGTCCTGAAAATCTATCACGGAAGCCGGCCCTGTTGCCACTTCTATTTGGAACAATGAAGTCACTAGCATGATATCTATGGTGAATACATAGCTTTAAGTGTAGCTATTCTCAGGATATTGGGTCGTGTTTAACTAAATTACGGAAAAGTTTCAAGAGAAAAACGTATAAAGCAAGGTTAGCATCATAGAAGCTCCCTTCACTTAGACAAAAATGCGGTAAAGTAACTTGAACTGTATATTTTAACAAACAAAGCTCCCGCCGCAACTTCCTTCCTACACACAAGTCAAACAAAGCCTTTCAGTTCCAAAGCCCCATGAAGTGTTGCAGCAACTATTACCCATGTGTCATAGTTGCTGATCAAGAAGTGTGACTACGTCTACCGTGCAAACATTTTCTTCTGTTAAGACATTAACTTTAATGTTCACGAAGAAGCTATAAAGCCGAACACCGAAAACTAGTTCTTAGATACCTCTGTATCTGCAAAGTTACTGAGGTACTTGTCGGTCATTGGAAACACACCCAAAAAGTGAAGTTAGGTTAATTCTAATGAAAAAAAATAAGACATGACGATAAAATAATACTTTAGAAACAAAATTATGAGAACCCAACCTAACCTAATCCAACCCAATCTAACGTAACCTAACCTAACCCCATCCCTGCCCCTAATTTGCAAATATATAGCCCAAATTATACACGTCCAGTGCGTTGTATAATCCATCACTTGTTTTTGTAGCTATGAAACCGGTTTTCTGAGAAGTAACCTAAGCGTAATTCCTGAATGTGTTTCCAATAACCGACAAGTACCATTCCTATTTGATTATATATGCAAGGGCAGTAAGTGATTTCATATGATTGTAGATATTGTGTACAAACGGTCGATTTATGCACGCGAGAACACATCTTAACCAAAAAATGAGACAAGGCAGGGCAGTTCAGTTCTGATCACAATGATCACAGGGCAGTTCTTCTAGGAAGAAATACTCTGTAAGCTATTCGATTTGGGGCTCAACTAATTCTTGGTTACTAATGGCTACCGCTCTTAACTGTGATCTGATGGATGCGAACGGCAACCATGTAGCCATTAGCCGAGTCAGCAGTTACCTGGTTGCAGGATTTCTCAATCAAACAAACTCCTTTGGTAGGTGTTTTAGCAGTTTTTAGCTTTCCTGGAAAATTACTAGACATTTCTCAAACATCGCAAAGTTTTTCTACTCCATTTCATAGTCCCCATAATATGGAAAGTTTTGTATTTTCATCTCTTGTAGTTACGCTATAGAGCAGCAACAGACCACTGATTAAGATAAAAAACAAATTAGAGAAAACAGCACAGTCGCTCCACAATACGATAACTCATAGCCCCCTCAGGACACATATCAACTTACATGACCTCAAACAAGCAGGAGTCAACTTTTTAAACAAGCTAAGTCGTCCACTAATCGAATCCTCTTTCCAACAAAACTGTGTCTGCCGTTCCCAACAAAAGAATTTTCAGCAGCTTCGAAGGGTATACTCATAATGAGGGGCGTAATCATAAAATCCTCTACGAGTGTGGTGTTCAGATGTCTAATCAGCAATTTGTGTATTTATATTTTGCTTACCTAGTAGGCCTACTTGAATTTTCTACTATCTTGTTTGTGGTTTAAAGTGCAGGCAGAAATGGAAATCTTATTCGCCAAGACATTTTTTTTTTTGCATTTTGCAAACCAGCAAGTTTTGCTTGATTTGTAGTAACAGGATTCTAACCTCTAAATCAGTCCAATCATGATTTAGAATTACTTGACCCTGTTGAAAGGTTCTTCTTTGGCCATTTCCCACGAAATTCCCAAAGATTAATTTGCAATACAATGGCAATTATGAGAATCAAAACAAATAGAGAAATAAAAAGACAACAGGAGATGTGGTCTCTAATAAAATCCGTGTCCTTCAATTTCGTTCACAGCTCGAGCGTATCTGATTTCCTTGAATTCCGTCAAATAAGTTAAATGAAAATCCGCTTTTCTAACATAAATAATTGCAACAAAACGTGATCAGCTCTCAAATTCTTTTCTGAGTCAGAAAAATCAGTAGTAGCAAGAGTAGAAAAAAAAAAATCCTTTTTGATCCAGTGTAGAATTAAAAAATGCAAATTAATAAGGGTAATTCAATTAAGCCCGTTGAGTGCGCTAATTCTTGAATTAAAATCAAGCTGGTGGACTGTGATGAAAAAGTTAAGAGCCCTGTCTAATTGGAGAAAAAAAATCAAAGACAGATAGTCTGAGTGAGAGGCAAGGTTGGCATAAGCCTTTTTCAGAATTACATAAAAATCATGTCATTTCGCTTGTTGATAGATAGTCTATCATCCATCCATCTATGAATAAATAAAAGTTCAAATAGGGATCAAATCCTTTTAATGAACAATGGTTTTCACAAACAGTGATAAAATTTCACAAAAAATACTAGATATTTCGGTTACGTATGCAGCGATCGACTTTATCAGTTTTAGTACTGATGACGGTCACTGCATATGTGACCGAAATATCTAGTATTTTTTTGTGAAATTTTATCACTGTTTGTGAAAATCACTGTCTATTAAAAGATTTTGATCCCTATTTGAACTTTTATTTATTTATCGTCATGGAAAGGCAGTGTGGTCTCCGAAATTATCTACCATCCATCTATCCTAGGGCAGAACTAAGGTCATGGAATAAGGGTAATTCAAATAGTCTATTTGAATTATCCTTATTATTTCTAACATAAATAATTGCAACAAAACGTGGCCAGCTCTCAAATTCTTTTCAGGGTCAGAAAAATCCGTAGTAGCAAGGGTAGAAAAAATCCTTCTTGGTTCAGTGTAGAATAAAAAATACAATTTAATAAGCTTTCTGATTTTAAGAATAGAAGGAAAAAAAAAGAAGAAAATGACATCGTTAAAAGACTCTAAGTAAAAAGTAGTAGCAGTAAATCTAGGTTCACACAGATGTTCATATAGGAGCGAAATTTGTTTGTCACGGTAATTGGCTTCCAAATTAAGCATTTTAGTTGAAAATATTGAGTTGAAAAAATTGAACTTTTATCGGACATCTAGGCGATCTTTTTCTACGCAACAGTAACTGCTGTAGATTGACCGTTTGATTTTTCTTAAACAACAGCAACAGTCACAGAGAAGACAACTCTGTGCGAACATAACGGCAACTAAAATTGCTCATTGATTCCATTCATAAGTATTACCGACTCCAGTCCAGTGATTATTCTATGTGAACTTATGGTAAAACTGAGCATTCGAATATACAAGCTATTTGATTTTATGACCAGACAAAAAGAAAAGAAAAATGTAATCACTGTAAGCGAAAAGGCGGAAGTGACTCTAGGTTCACATAGATGTTCACATAGGAGCGATATTTGCAACATAAGCAATAGGCTACATTTCAAATAAGTTTTACTATGGAAAGCAAGGATACACACAATTTTTTTCAAATGCCTTTTCGACGTAATACCTTAAATTAGGTATTCCTTTCCTAACAGGGAATCTCCAGCATTTTTATTGAGGGGGGGGGGGCGAGAGGGGTCCATATCTGGATAGTCAAAGGGCATGGGATGTATAATATTTTTTTCTCCACATTATTGGAAGGGGGGGGGGGGGGGAAACTGCCCCCTGCCCCCCCCAAACCACGCCCCTGCTTCCCAGACCACGCTGCCTTTCATTGACGAAGGGCAATTGTTTCATCAAAGAAAGGCCGTGTGGTCTGGGAAAAGGATACCTAATTTAAGATATTGCGTCGTATATATGGGGAAATGAGACCAGTCAATTATGCAACTATAAAATCAATATTTCTTTTAAAATTAGAAGACAGAGAAGACTTTGCCACCTTCATCGGAAATTCATTTTACATTTAGGCAGTATTAAAGAAGAAAATTTACATCTCAAGACTTTGAACGAACTTTGTCACTTAAAAAACTCTAGTAAATGAATCGGATATTAAATTTTTTTTTTTATAAATATGTTAGTTTTAATTTTAATACTTTGGCATTTCTACTGATGACGATCGCTGTATATGTGATCGAAATATCTAGACTTTTGTACCTATTTTCACTGTCTAAATAAATGGACTTATCCCCATTTGAAAGTTTATTTGTTTTTTGTGAACATAGCGGGATTACCCGAGATAAAGAATCAATATTTTGAGAAAAAGAACGGGAGTAGTCTGGATGGTATATTAAGACACTATAGGACGAATTTTCCCTTATGTGGTTGAAATTCATTTCAGATATTTATTACTTTGCTTCTTGTCCTTTTTGGTTCATTTTTTTTACAAAGACCGTGGAATTTTCACGAATTAATGTCTTTACCATGACGTGATCGTCACGTGCATACCTCTTTGCTAATTGTGGCAATTATGTGCTAATTGTGGCAGTATTTCAGTGTGCAACTTTTGAAGCCACGTTCAATAATGCATTCACAGAAAGTTTTCAAGCTTTTGCAAAAACTTCAATATCCAAAGAACTACCTCGTATATTTGTCTTTGTAAATCTAAAACAGAACTAATTCACAACGAAATCCCTTAGTTCTTTATTTTAACGGTTACATTGACATATTCATGACCATTTCCTCAGCTTTTGTCCTATTTATTATTTAAATTCATGACTGGGAGAAAATGTTGAACATCATTTTGTCTTCCCCTGAAAGGTTAACATTTTTCAACGCACGAGGATGTGCACGCTAGAACTGTAATAAATAAAAAAAAATTCTTCAACTGAAAGCAACAAGCAACATTAAAACCTAAAACAAACGGAAATTATTCTGCATATGAGGGAGGCTACCCCTTCTTCATACTTCGCTCTTTACACTAAAATTTTAAAGTTATTTAAGAATACTTAAAGAAGCTTAAAGAGCAAGGGGCCTTATAATTATACTGAATCAAATGACTACTTCAACATTTTGACTGGATGTTTTTGGGACAAAAAGAGCGTGAAAGGAGGGGGACAAGTTGTCCTCCAATCCTTTCGGTCACTTAAAAAGGACACTAGAACTTTTGATCTCTGTTCAAATCAGCTATCTCTCAATCTTTTAGGACTATTTGTTTGATACGATCATCCCTGGAAAAAAAAGAAGAAAACAACAAATAAACACGCATCCGTAATCTTTCTTCTGGCAAAAATACAAAATTCGACGTTTTGTCAATAGGAGCTTGAAACTTCTACAATACGCTTCTCCGATATTGTGAATATGATAGTGTGATTTTCCTTAACATTGCTTTAGGGGGTGTTTTTGCCCTTTTTTTGAAAATTAGGTAAATTTCTCAGGCTCAAAGCCTTTGATGGGTAGCATCAAACTTAGTTAATTTCATATGATTAGAACCAACATAAAAAACCTTGATGCATCTATTATAATAAAAATTTCGTTTAGAGTTTCGGTTACTACAGGGCCGAGTCACTTCTTACTTGCGGTTCGTTGCCAAGAACTGCTTGATATGCACTAACGATTAAATGATGTGTAAAACAAAGTTCATTCGAGAGTCAGAGTGTCTGGACATCAATATAGGAGACTGAAGCTGAAAGGAATGGATCTACAGTTCAAATAAGGCCCAAAAAGAAGAGTTAAATTCTCGAATCGACAGCCTCCCTCCTCTATGACACAAAATTGTCATGAACTGAGAAATATGTTGTACTATGTGAATCAAACTTTTGGAAATAAATATACAGTCGAAAGTAAGGACCGGTAAAGGGGTTTCTGCCCCAGGTTTCCATTTCTACCTTATCTGTAAGGTTTGAGAAACATAAGAATAATTAATCTTAAATTAAAACGAAAATTCAAATTCGGCACAAAAAAAAGAAAACAACCCATGTTAAAACCTGAGAACCCCTTTACCTTGGCCTACAGCCCCAAAAAGGAGACTTTTTATCCCCCTTTGGGGGGACGAAAAGGGAGCCAAGCAAAAAAAAAATCCATAAATTTAGGGAGGTATAGAGACCAGCCCAGACATAATTTTGGGCTGCAAATAGATAGATTTCTGAAAGCTTTATTCATGTAAACACTTCAATAAAATTTATTCAGACAGATTTGCGGTAAATATTTAAATTTCCACACAATTTAGCTACTATGAAAATGAATGCAGGACTTGATGCCTTTTTATGCTCTTTCGAAATTCAATAATTGCTTCTGGGGAAATTACATTTTGAATCAAGCGCGCTTGAGGTCCAAGACAGCGACACTCGTTTGTGTTCCACCTTTAAAACTACCATGAGAATGATGGACCACATTCACCACATTGATGTACCGCATCACCACCTTTTATTTGTACCACCTTGGTCTACCGTTCGAAGGGAGACGCTGAAAGTTTTGGCGTCTGGTACAAGTAAAAATTTTGACATTGCAACACTGCACACAATACCCCCCCCCCCCCCCCCCAAAGAAATGCACTAGGTAAGCAATCACATATATCTTTTGTTCCCATTAATGATAATCAACAAAGTTAACAGTCATATTGACGTGTTTAACTATCCTACGAAATATAAGCTTATAGTTATGGTTTGCTTACAGAATTGGTAGCCCTAGATGAAGTAAGGGCGTGTTATATATATATATATATATATATATATATATATATATATATATATATATATATATATATATAAATAAGTGGGAGGAGCTGTTTGTTCGCACCGAGAATGAAGAGCCAGAAATTATCTGCGGTAAACTTACTGCTATATCTTTATACTGTGCCCTAGATGAAGTAAGGGCGTGTTACAAATATCAAACTTACCGTCTAAATGTTTTAACAAGTCAATAATTCAGATAGAATTAGAATTCTCCTAATATACAAAAAAACACCGTCCAATTGGGAGTCAATTTATATGACGGTGGGATTCCAGAAGCTTCTAAAATAAAGGACGAGAGCAATTTTGATACTCAAAATGAAGTCACGGAGACATGATTTTATTCCCCCTTGTAGTCTAATCCCAAGGGACGATCATTTTCACAACCGATAACAGCCTCGCCCATTTTCTGTCAATAAAATGGGCCACGCCCATACTGCTGCACTAAGCATAAAGGACGTATCTTTATGAGCAGCCAATTTTAGGGATGGAAATTTATTAAATCCATTTACCACACCCATTAATTAATTTATCTATATATATATATATATATATATATACGTAGACTGAAGTGTTTACGAGTGTGTTCACTGACAATAACGGTAGACCATAAACGATAAGTATTTAAAAAGTTTTACAGATAGCATTGAAGCCATGAGAAAGAGAAAAAAACAGTTCAAATTTCAGATATTTTGAATAATGAAAAAAACAACTAAATATTGGAGCTATTCATAGAAACTTGAAAGCCTTAGAGAGACAATACCCAGTTCAAACTAAAAAAAAAAAAAAAAAAAAAAAAAAAAAAAAAAAAAAAAAAAAAAAACGATATAACGCCAGGAATTTGTCGCATGAAGAAGTAAGCTTTATTTTTTGTACAAATTGAATATTTTTTGTGCAACGCCTATCCAATCCAGGTTGTATATACATTGCATAATATTTCTATACTACTACTACTACTACTACCAAATCACCGCAGTACCAAGCAACCTAAGGCCAACACAGCTACGCACGCTCCTCCTTTATCCCAATCTATTCAAAAACCCCCTCTTTACACCGTCCCAGGTAGTTCTCATTTTCTTTAAATCTTTCTTTATGTTATCCTCCCACCCCAGACGAGGACGACCTGTTTTCCGTTTAGCCCTAGACGGTTGACCTAAAAGGACAATCTTCGGCAATCTGTCATCTTTCATCCGCAGAACGTGCCCTATCCATTTCGACCTTTTTTTCATTATAGCCCTAGAAAGCGGGATTGAACCCCATTTTTCATACAGCCTACAGTTTTAAATACCGTCAGTCAGCCCGGTACCCAGAAAAATCCGTAGGCAATTTCTCTGGAAAATATCTAGGAAATCTTCATCCGCTTTTCGGAGCGCCCATGCTTCAGAGCCATATTTGACCACTGTCATTACTGTAGCTTCCAATATTCTAATCTTGGTTTGCAGACTTATCTTTCTATTCTTCCAAACTTTTTTTAAATGTGAAAAAAACACCCTGAGCCTTGGCTGTTCTACTTTTAACATATTCACTGCTCCCATCGTCTTTACTAATAATACTACCAAGGTGAGGGAAGCTGCCCACCTGGTCAATATTTTCGTTACCCAACGTCGCTTTTTCATCTTCACTTATTCCTAGCCTTAGTGACTTAGTCTTCTTAACATTAATTTTCAAACCTATTCTAGCACCCCGAACTCGCAAAACCTCTAAAATTTAATTTATTTCGCTCACACTTTCATCTAGGATGCATAAATCATCGGCATAATCTAAGTCCAGGAGAGTTTTTCCTCCCCATTTGATTCCGTGGTCTTTTATTGCCTTTTCTGTGCTCCTTAAGACAAAGTCCATCAAAATGATCTATATAAAGGGGGACAGAACACAACCCTGCTTAATTACTGATTTAATACAAAACCAGCTGCTAACCCCATTTCCTACCTTAACCACAGCAGTGTTATTCTCGTACATAGCACTAGTCACTTTAATGTATTTCTCTGGTATACCATACAAGGATAAGACCTTTGCTAAAGTTCTTCTATGAACAAAATCGAACGCTTGCTCATAATCTATAAAACTGAGGACCAAAGGTGTTCGACAACTAAGGCACTTCTCAATTGTTAACCTGAGAGTGAAAATTCGGTCGACACATCCTCTACCTTTTCTAAAACCGTACTGTTCTTTTCTTAAAACTTTGTCTACAGCATCTCTCAGTCTAAAAAGTATCATATTTAAGAAACTTAATCATATATCATATTACTAAGTAATTTGCTACCTACAGAGACCAGACTAATGCCTCGATAATTACAACACTCACTCTCACCACCTTTCTTATACGGTGGTTTAATTAATGTTTTCCTTAAATCGCTAGGTACTTCCCCTTTTTAAAAAATCACATTTATAATCTTCAGTAGCTTATTTCTAACCTCATAGCCACCATTTTTAAAAAACACATTTACTACCGTATCAGCGCCTGGAATCTTATTATTTTTTAATCACTTTAGCACTGTTACTAATTCTTCCTCACAAAACAAATCTTTCTTCACATCCAATGTATCACGAACTTTTTCATTTTCCTCTATATCTTTTCCAGCAACTCTATTTCGGTTTAACACATTCTCAAAATGTTCTGCCCATCTTTATTTAACTCTTTCCTTATAACTAATTGAGGCCCCGTTCCTATCATTAACTGGGATTGACTAATCCCTCTCAATTCGGGATTGACTACTCCCTCTCAATTTATTAACTTACGAGTACAATATTTTACTATTATGCCGTCTAGCTGCATCTTCCAGATCCGTTGCAATTTTATCCATGGCCTCCACTTCACACTTTAATGCTTTCTCCACTTTCTTTACATTCCTCTTGTTTTCATATGATCTATCACTCAGATAATTCTTGTACAAACCCCTTCTGTCTATTAAACATAAAACTATTTCACTAATGTTCCTAGCTGCAATCTTAACTTTCTTCACTTAGACACCATCAGCAAATTCACAAATTATTTTTCTAAAACTAGTTAAAACATCTTCCACATTGTCAAATTTTAAACTTCTGAGTTTAGTATCCAACTGTTCCTGGGAAGTTTCTCTCGACTTCGCCTCCTGGAGCCTACCAGAATCACAATTTCACAGAAGATAGTTACACTTTCGAAATTTCAGCTTGAAATTAAACATAGAACCTAATAGATTGTAATATGTAATTTTAGCATCAATAACTATATACCCTAGTATCTTGTATTGATCCTGCCATGTGTGAACCCCCCAATGGTAAATTTCTACTGGTAATTTATCTGCTCAAGTGTAAGAATGATCAGAAACAGAACGGTTTTGGTTCGTTCCCCGACTCCTTAACAACTCCCCCCCCTACAAAAAATATGTGGTCCCCTTAGAGAACCTTGAAAGTTTCAAGCGAATCAGAGAAAAAGTTTTCGATTGTTTTTTAGAGGGCCAAAATTTTGAAAGTTAAAATTTCAAATTAAGGTAAGATTTTCCTTTTACATTAGGGTCGACTTGACCAGGTACTTACTGTTTTAAATCAAGAACCGTTCAGAAAAAAAAGAAGCTGTTTGGGTCTATTCCGAACCCCATCTTCAGCCAAACCAATTTTCTTTTCTAATTTATTCTGTGAATAGAGTTCCCCTTGACCTAAGGCTTTTCAGGTTAAGATTCAAGCCAATTGAAAAGGATTCAGACCCCAAATTTAAAGGGTCTGGGCCCATATCCTAATTTATTTTTTTTAATGAGGATTCCCTTGACCCAGGAAATTACGATTGTAAGTCCCAAGCCGTTTAGAGAAAATAAGTTTTTGGCCCTTTTTAGGGGAGCCATACTTCGCCTATTCTTTATTTTGCTATGGGGACATCTTGACACAAGCATTTGAGTATATAAATTTTCAGCTGAACTGAAAAAAATAAATAAAAGCTTTTGCCGTATTAATTTTTTTTTTTTTGGGGGGGGGGTGCACTGAGTCTACCTTTTTATGATTAGATTCGTCTTGGCATTAGGGCTTACGGCTTGAAGTTTAACATTGATCTGGGAAAACACAGTTTTTCGCCAATTTCAAGTCACCTAAGATTCTCCCGCTTCATACAAAATGCACGGGACTTCTAGACAGGTAGTGATCCTAAAAATTTCCAGGCTAATCCTTTTCTCTCTGTCTCTCTCTCTCTCTTCCTCTCTCTCTCTCTCTCTCTCTCTCTCTCTCTCTCTCTCTCTCTCTCTCTCTCTCTCTCTCTCTCTCTCTCTCTCTCTCTCTCTCTCTCTCTCGAACAGACTTATAATTATATTACTGTGATGGTATGTTGAGATGGAAGGTGTGGTAACCCAATGCATTTGGGTAATGTAGAGTATTCTAGGAGTAGCCATACAAGCCCAAAATACTGGGCTTCGTGCTTTTTTTGTATATATTAGTTATGTAATAAAGATCTCCATTATTTAAAAAAAGATCGATAAAAAACAGTTTTTAGACCATTTTAGGAACGTACTTTTGGGGAACCCCTGCTCTGATAAAAACAATATATTATTCCCCTTTTAGGGTCCCATTTTTACAAGACTCCAGTTTTCTTTTCCATTTGTTCTTTTGCATTTGGGTCTCCATGGCTCAAGGACTTGAAGTTATAAGTTTCAAGCCATAAAAAAAATAACAAGTTTCTGGTTTTTGAGCCCCATTTCAGGGCAAAACAATATCCCACCCTGCCCCGTATTTTCATTATGCTATAGTTATCCTTCGGCCAAAAAACTTATGATTGAAATTCTCAAGCCGTTCAGAAAAATTGTTTTGGCTTTTGTCCGGTTCTGTTTTCGAGAGAACTAATATTTTCTCTTCTGTATTGGGGTTCCTTAGCTAGACGACATGAGCACATAACTTTCACGACCATGAGAAGTCTTTTGAACTTTTATGGAACCTCTCTTTTTACAGACGTCGCCCCCATAGCTTTTATTTTTCTGTATGAGTTTCGTCTTGACCCTAGGACTTGCGCCCGTAAGCTTCGAACTGATCTGTGAGTCTTTTGGCCTACTTCCGGGTCCTATAACACCCTCCTCCTCTCATCAGAAAGTGTGTTAGGTTTTGCCCGGAGACTTTTCCACGAAATTTTTTTGTCAAACGGACACCAAAGATCAAACATACCCGCCTCATTCCATTATAAAAATTATCAGCAAATAACTGACGTTTTGCACAATTTACAGCCTTTGTCCTAAAGCCTCAACTGATATGTCATCTCTTGAGGCATATTTATTGGATCTTTTGACTATTCTGTATAAAATAGTTACCTCAAAATTTAATCCGAAATTATGGGGGGTTACTGGGGAATCGACTAGTGAAAACGAGTATGAGAGGGGGCTGTTTGCCCAACAATCACTTAAAATCCTTGAAAACAGAAATAGAACTTTCAATTTCCAATCCAATGAGCCCCCCCTCCTAAGCGTCTACGACCAAGCCTATCAAACGAAATGACCAAAAAAAGAGCTCATGCCAACGACGATAATTATAGGTCTTATTCCCAACCTCTTGATATTTTCCACAAGGTATGTGCAGCTTTGCCACACAACTAAAGAGTCCGAGAAGTGTTTTATCACCAAGATCTTTCAAAATTTCCCATCAAAAATTATTTTTTTTATGAAAATAATTAAACTACATTTGTTTTGACTAGGCCCGTCTTTTTTCCCAGAGCACATTTTTTAGTTTTCACTTACTAAGGGGTTTGGGAAAGTCAGTATATACCAAGGTACTACTTTGCCAAGGCCCCCGTACCAAACAGGTTGTGTGTGTACTTTCAAGTAATTGGGTTACCAGGGTCATTTGCCTATTACAATGAGCTCTACATGGCTTGGCAGACATGTTTTTTTTTATTATGACATTGATTTTTTGTGTGTCAGTCGATTAGAGAAAGTTAGCGGTTTGTCCAATATAATAAATTGATTAGTCGGTTTTCAAAAAAAAAAAAAAAAAAGAACTTGTCATTCTACAATTTAATTAATTATAAAAAAAACACCGATATAATGTATCTAAAGTTAAACACTTTGCCAAGGGACTGACGCAAACCGTGGTCATTAATCTGTAATGTTAGTTGTAGGTTTTTTTTTTTTTAAACTTGGATATTCGTTTCATGGGTTTAATTAATAGAAGGAGTAATGTTTTTGAAAAGGGTAATTACTTATTTAGTTTAAGAGATTTGCGAATTTTTTGCGAAAAGGTATTAGCGTAAGGGTATTACGATGCTTAAGAATGTCTCACGGGTAATTAAAGAATGGGGTGCTTACATCAGATACTTAATAGATTTGACGCTTACAAGTGACATTGCTAGAGTCAAATATATTTGGTGTTGGTGATATTATGACCCTCCAAGTCCCCTGGGGAAAGGGCTGCACAGTGTATCGGTATCAGATGTATTATTTTTGGGCGTATTGGTATCGCAGGTATCTATACAGATTTTTAGTAGCTCGTATAAAAGATATTACTCATATCTACTTTCTTCCTATAAATTCAACCATCAGCAACTTCAAAAGAGGGTTTCTGTTATAATCGGTTTGAGTTGCAAAAAGGGTCCCACTTTTTTTTCGAAAATCGGGCTCCCCGTTTTAAAAATCCCAGTTTATTATGAAGCTTGGAGAATTTGTGTCAACAATACAAAGAATAAACTCAGATACTTAATAGATTTGACGTTTAGAAGAGACATTGCTAGAAAGTATTCAATAGCTTAATTGAAAAGTAACGATAGAATGATATTGTGACTTAACCTAGCTTTACCTAGCCGATGTGATCTGTATAATACATAAGTAACGTTTGAAAAATATTGTCAATTTAAAAAGAAATGGATGAAAAGTGTTTTGAGGGGGATGGGTTGCCTAGAGGGGTGACTTGCACGAGGGTTCGGTTAAAGGGGATACAGTTGCACAGGGGGTTTCGGTTATACACGGGTTCAGTTACAAGGGGATTCAGTTGCACGGGGGGTACCCCTTTTTTTTCGAAAATCGGGACTCCCTGTTTTCAAAATCCCTTTTTCTTCTGAGGCTTGGAGCATTTGTGTCAACAATAAAAAGAATAAGCTCAGATACTTAATATATTTGACGTTTACAAGAGACATTGCTAGAAATTATTCAATAGCTTAATTGAAAAGTAACGATAGAATAACATTGTGAATTGACCTAGCTTTACCTCGCAGATGTGATCTGTATAATACATAAGTAACGTTTGAAAAATATTGTCAATTTAAAAAGAAATGGCTGAAAAGTGGTGTGAGGGGGATGGGTTGCAGAGAGGGGTGACTTGCACGAGGGTTCAGTTCAAGGGGATACAGTTTCACGGGGGGTTTCGGTTATACTCGGGGTCAGTTACAAGGGGAGTCAGTGGCACGGGGGGTATCCTTTTTTTTTGAACATCGGGCTCCCTGTTTTCAAAATCCCTTTTTCTTCTGAGGCTTGGAACATTTGGTGGCCAGATATTAAACGTAATGAAATTTAGTACGGAGGTTCAGTTGTACAGGGTTTCAGTTATACAGGGATTCAGTTACATGGGGGTTCTTTGCGTTAAAAAAAGTAGTTTTTGTATCTTTTAAAAGAACTTTACTGGGATTGAGAGACTCAGATGCCTAATTCCGTGTGATTTTTCTTTACTTGATGGTCATTAAAAACGAAATTTTTGTGTTAAATAAGTAGTTTTTGTATCTTTTAAAAGAGCTTTACGGGGTTTGAGAGACTCAGTTTCCTTATTACGTGTTATTGTCATTTACTTTGTTGTGAATTTATTCGTTTAGTGCGTTATAACGAAGTTTAATGGTTATACTTTTAAATTACTTGCTATTTATTTAGAGACTTTTTTGCATTTGTCCTTGGTATATTTCTGTACTTGAATATCATTAAAATCGAACTGCTTGTGTCAAAACATTAGTTTTTGTAACTGTTCATATTTCATAACGTTTAGGTAGATTGTAAGTTTCCTAATTCCGTTTGATTTTAATTTAATTGTTGTTCATAAAAAACTAAATTTTTGTCTTAAATAAGTAGTTTTTGTATCTTTTAAAATTGCTTTACGGGGATTGAGAGACTCAGTCGCCTAATTCCGTGTGATTTTTCTTTACTTGATGGTCATTAAAAACTAAATTTTGGTGTTAAATAAGTAGTTTTTGTATCTTTTAAAAGATCTTTACGGGTATTGAGAGACTCAGGAGCCTAAGTCCGTGTGAATTTTCTTTACTTGATGTTCATTAAAAACGAAATTTTTGTGTTAAATAAGTAGATTTTGTATATTTTAAAAGAGCTTTACGGTGATTGAGAGACTCAGTCGCCTAATTCCTTGTTATTTTTTTTTAATTGATGGTAATTAAAAAAGAAAATTTTGTTTTAAATAATTATTTTTTTTATCTTTTAAAAGAGCTTTACGGGGATTGAGAGACTCAGTTTCCTAATTCCTTATTATTTTTCCTTACTTGATTGTCATTAAAAACAAATTTTTTGTGTTAAATAAGTATTTTTTGTATCTTTTAAAAGAGCTTTACGGTGATTGAGAGACTCAACTGCCTAATTACGTGTGATTTTTCTTTACTTTATGTTCGATAAAAACGAAAATGTTGTGTTAAATAAGTAGTATTTGTATCTTTTAAAAGAGCTTTACGGGGATGGAGAGACTCAGTTGCCTAATTCCGTGTGATTTTTCTTTACTTGCTAGTCATTAAAAACGAAATTTTTGTGTTAAATTAGTAGTTTTTGTATCTTTTAAAATAGCTTTACGGTGATTGAGAGACTCAGTTGCCCAATTCCGTGTGTTTTTTCTTTACTTGTTGGTCATTAAAAACGAAATTTTTGTGTTAAATAAGTAGTTTTTGTATCTTTTAAAAGAGCTTTAAGGGGTTTGAGAGACTCAGTTGCATAAATCCGTGTGATTTTTGTGTACTTGGTGGTCGTTAAAAACGAAATTTTTGTGTTAAATAAGTATTTTTTGCATCTTTTAAAAGAGCTTTACGGAGTTTGAGAGACTCAGTTGCCTGATTCCGTGTGATTTTTCTTAACTTGGAGTTAGTAAAAAAATAAATAATTGTTTAAAATAAGAAGTTTTTCTATCTTTTAAAAGAGCTTTACGGGGGTTGAGAGACTCAGTTGCCTAATTCCGTGTGATTTTTCTTTACTTGGTGGTCTTTAAAAACGAAATTTTTGTGTTAAATAAGTAGTTTTTGTATCTTTTAAAAGAGCTTTACGGGGATTGAGAGACTCAGTTGCCAGATTCCGTGTGATTTTTCTTCTTTTCAGTAAAGACATTCAATATCCTAAAAGTGTTTAATTCAAAATTTTTTTAAACTTCGAAATTTTTCAAATTTATTTTTTTTTTTTCTTTTTGTAGATAACTTAAAATATAAAAATATGATTACAGTTCTAACAATTGCACTCTGTGATTGGTCAGAGACACGATGTGACTGTCCCACTGATATTCTATGATCGGTTATTGACACTACCTAATCTATTGCATGTATTAAATCAGTATTTTTTAAGCAGTGGAAAGATAAACACATAAGACATATCTATAAAAAAAAAAGTGAAGATGGAGCATTTTAATAAAGTATGTTTACATAACAAGGTTATTTTAGCATTGAATGCTGACAAAGAGAAGTATTTAAACTTTGAAACAAGTACAGGTGGTAGCACTATTGGAAATGTATGCATGCATTGTCATGACAGTAAGGAATTAAATTTCTTTGGAATACCGAAAAAATTCAACTCTTATGTTGGTGGTTATGCGAGATTGAGATCTCCAGAGATGATTGCACTCAAAGAGAATGCCACCATAAAAATAATCATTGATGATAGAGGACAACTCCTTGCTACTGTTGCAGGTAACACATTACCTACTGATACATCCAATCGTCACCTTTCGGGTATTAGCATTCAACGGAAGATCAATAAAAGAAAGGCATACTCTTCTACTAATATCGTAAACCATTACGTGCCGAAACTGTTACCTGTGTAAAAATAATGTGATAATAGACAGTGAAATTGCCAGAAAAATAAAAAGGGCATTGTCAGAAAATATCACGATGGAATATAAAGATGAATCGATGAAAAACAAAGCACCAGCAAACGTTACTGCCAATGATCAAACAGTCATTGAACCAAATAATACCAAAGACAAAAAGCATATTGAGCCTGTTGATGAGACACCAGTAAAAATTGTCTATGACTCATAATGGAATAATGATTATTCTACTGATTACGAACTAAGAGAAGACAATAGCTATAATATCAAGAAAGAACATGGTGAACTATTTTATGGAGCAGATTCAAAATGTCCAAAGTTAATCATTTATATTAATAATGTATAATAATATATTTTTGTATTAATATTCTACATATTATTATTTCATTAAAAATATATTATGCATTACATTGTTATGTGTTCGTTATTTTTAGAGTAAGCTAGCATATCAAACGTTTATAATGTCTAATAAAACGTCGGAGATGTAAGAAAAGGAATTTGTATACATCTATTGTCAGACACATGGGAACAAAATTCTTTCTTGAATTCGCCTCCTGGATAAATAAAAAAAGACATTTCTTTCAAGAAATTATGACGAAACTCTAAGTAAGCAACAAACTCTTTCTTGAAGTTACCTCATGGATACACAATGCAGAAATTTCATTTAAGAAATTATCAAAAATTTTAAGTAAGTAGCAAATTCTTTCAAAAATATGTTAATACGTTTAAGCAATAAATATCTTTAAGCTTAACCCGTCGTTATTCTTTAGAATAGTTTTATTCATTTCATTAAATTATGAAGAAATCGTAAGTAAGTAACAATAGCTTTCTTGAATTTGCTTCATGGACACAATACAGATATTTAATTCAAGAAATCATAATAAATCGCAAGTAAGTAATAAATTCTTTATTGTTTTCACCTATTGGATACACAATACTGAAGTATCATTCAAGAAATTATGATGGAATTGTAAATAGGTAACACACTCATGTTACCTCATGGACACACAATGCAGAAATTACATTTAAGGAATTATCAAAAATGTTAAGTAAGTAGCAAATTATCTTGGATACACAATATGGAAATTTCATTCAAGAAATTATGAAAATATTTGTAAGTAAGTAACAAACTCTTTATTGATTTCACCTCCTGGATATACAGTACAGATACTTCATTCAAGAAATTATGAAAAAATCGCAAGTAAGTAACTTTTTTTTTCTCTTTATCACAAACAATTTTCACTTAGCTAAATGATGTAGAAATATAATTCAAGAAATTATAGAAAAAATTCTCAGTAAGTAACAATTTCTTTCTTGAAGTCAACTCTTGGATACTCAATACGGAAATTTCATTCAAGAAATTATGAAAAAAATTGTAACTAAGTACCAAATTCTTTCTTGAATTTACCTGTTGGACAAACAAAAAAGACATTTCGTTCAAGAAATAATGACAAAATTCTAAGTAAGTAACAAACTCTTAATTGTTTTCACAAGTTAGATATACGACGTAGAAATTAAATTCAAGAAATTATGAAAAATTCTCAGTCTAAGTAGCAAATTCTTTCTTGAATCACCTGTTGGATAAAAAAAAAAAAACATTTCGTTCAAGAAATTATGACAAAATTCTAAGTAATTAAAAAAATTTTTTTTTTTAAATTTTTATATATAAGAAGTATAATTAAATTAAATTAATTATGTAAAAATTATATTAAAACTGAGAGAAGGAATTAGTTAATTAAACTTAGTGATAAACAAAAAAAAAACAAAAAAGACATTTCTTTACCGAAATTACGAAAGAATTATAAGAAAGAACCACACTTTATTGTTTTAAAGAGTTGTATATAAGATTTAGAAATTAAATTCATGAAATTATGAAAAATTCTCAGTAAGTAACCATTTCTTTCTTGAAGTCAACTCTTTGATACACAATACGGAAATTTAATTCGATAAATTATTAAAATATTTTTATATAAGTAAAAAACTCTTTATTAGTTTCACCTTTTGGGTATGCATTACAGATACTTCAGTCAATAAAATATGAAAAAATCGCAAGTAAGTAGCTTTTTTTCTCTTTATCAAAAAAAAAATTAAATTATCTCAGCGATATAGAAATTTAATTAAAGAAATTATGAAAAATTCTCAGTAAGTAACAATTTCTTTCTTGAAGTCAACTCATGGATACACACAATAAGGAAATTTCATTCAAGAAATTATAAAAAATATTTGTAAGTAAGTAACAAGCTCTTTATTGATTTCACCTCTTGAATATACACTACAGACACTTCATTCAAGAAACGTGATTAAACACGTTTTGAAACTACATGCGATTTGTATGCCTTTCCTTGGCACCTTTCCAAACGAGCGGGGATTCCCCACTGGTTCCTACACATTGCAAAAAAGTGAGCAGTACGAAAACTCCACGTTTTCAACCAGACTGGTTTTTTAGGGACCAATCCGGAGAGATATGCAAACTCGACATAGCTTTATTTCATTTTTTACAGGAACATATAGACGCGGTTACGGGCCCCCACGTAAACTCATCACAATTAACCTTAAAAAAAAAATGAAATAAAGCTATTTAGAATTTTCATATATATCCAGATTGGTACCAAAAAATACAGTCACGTTGAAAAAGTGTGGTTTTAGTACTGCTCACTTTTTTGCAATGTGTAGGAACCAGTGGGGAATCCCCGCTCGTTTGGAAAGGTGCCAAGGAAAGGCATATAAAGCGCATGCAGTTTCAAAACTTGTTTAATCACGTTTCTTGAATGAAGTATCTGTACTGTATATTCAAGAGGTGAAATAAATAAAGAGCTTGTTACTTACTTACAAATATTTTTTATAATTTCTTGAATGAAATTTCCTTATTGTGTGTATCCATGAGTTGACTTCAAGAAAGAAATTGTTACTTACTGAGAATTTTTTCAGAATTTCTTGAATTAAATGTATATATCGTGGATCTATGAGAAATTCGTTTTTGATAAAGAGAAAAAAAAGCTACTTACTTGCGATTTTTTCATAATTTCTTGAATGAAGTATCTGTAATGTATCTTCAAGAGGTGAAACTAATAAAGAGTTTGTTACTTACATACAAATATTTTCATAATTTCTTGAATGAAATTTCCGTGTTGTGTATCCAAGAGTTGACTTCAAGAAAGAAATGCTTACTTACTGAGAATTTTTTCATAATTTCATGAATTTAATTTCTACATCGTATATCTAACTCGTTAAAACAATAAATTTTGGTACTTACCAAATTCTTTCATAATTTCTTTAACGAAATGTATTTTTTTTTTTTTTTTTTTTTTTCAAAAATGTGAATTAAATAAGGAATTTGATACTTAGACTGAGAATTTTTAATAATTTATTGAATTTAATTTATACGTAGTATATCTAAATAGTAAAAACAATAAAGTTTGTTACTTACTTAGAATTTTCTCTTAAGTTCTTGAACGAAATGTTTTTTTTTGTTTATCCAACAGGTGAATTCAAGAAAGAATTTGCTACTTAGACTGAGAATTTTTTCATAATTTCTTGAATTTAATTTCTACGTCGTATATCTAACTTGGGAAAACAATAAAGAGTTTGTTACTTACTTAGAATTTTGTCATAATTTCTTGAATGAAATGTCTTTTTTGTTTGTCCAACAGGTAAATTCAAGAAAGAATTTGGTACTTAGTTACAATTTTTTTCATATTTTCTTGAATGAAATTTCCGTATTGAGTATCCAAGAGTTGACTTCAAGAAAGAAATTGTTACTTACTGAGAATTTTTTTCAATAATTTCTTGAATTAAATTTCTACATCATTTAGCTAAGTGAAAATTGTTTGTGATAAAGAGAAAAAAAGTTACTTACTTGCGATTTTTTCATAATTTCTTGAATGAAGTATCTGTACTGTATATCCAGGAGGTGAAATCAATAAAGAGTTTGTTACTTACTTACAAATATTTTCATAATTTCTTGAATGAAATTTCCATATTGTGTATCCAAGTGAATTTGCTACTTACTTAAAATTTTTGATAATTCCTTAAATGAAATATCTGCATTGTGTGTCCATGAGGTAACATGAGTGTGTTACCTATTTACAAGTCCATCATAATTTCTTGAATGAAATTTTAGTATTGTGTATCCAATAGGGGAAAACAATAAAGAGTTTATTACTTACTTGCGATTTTATTATGATTTCTTGAATTAAATATCTGTATTGTGTCCAGGAAGCGAATTCAAGAAAGCTATTGTTACTTACTTACAATTTCTTCATAATTTAATGAAATTTATAAAACTATTCTAAAGAATAAAGACTGGTTAAGCTTAAAGATATTTATTGCTTAAACGTATTAACATATTTTTTAAATAATTTGTTACTTACTTATAATTTTTTGATAATTTCTTAAATGAAATTTCTGCATTGTGTATCCATGAGGTAACTTAAAGAAAGAGTTTGTTGCTTACTTAGAGTTTCGTCATAATTTCTTGAATGAAATGTCTTTTTTTATTTATCCAGGAGGCGAATTCAAGAAAGAATTTGTTCCCATGTGTCTGACAATAGATTTATACAAATTCCTTTTCTTACATCTCAGACGTTTTATTAGACATTCTAAACGTTTGATATGCTAGCTTACTCTAAAAATAATGAACACATAACAATGTAATGCATAATATATTTTTAATGAAATAATGCTATGTAGAATATTAATACAAAAATATATTATGATACATTATTAATATCAATGATTAACTTTGGACATTCTGAATCTGCTCCATAAAATAGTTCACCATGTTCTCTCTTGATATTATAGCTATTGTCTTCTCTTAGTTCGTAATCAGTAGAATAATCATTATTCTATTTTGAGTCATAGACAATTTTTACTGGTGTCTCATCAACAGGCTCAATATGCTTTTCGTCTTTGGTATTATTTGGTTCAATGACTGTTTGATCATTGGCAGTAACGTTTGCTGGTGCTTTGTTTTTCATCGATTCATCTTTATATTCCATCGTGATATTTTCTGACAATGCCCTTTTTATTTTTCTGTCAATTTCACTGTCTATTATCACATTATTTTTACACAGGTAACAGTTTCGGCACGTAGACAAGATATGGTTTACGATATTAGTAGAAGAGTATGCCTTTCTTTTATTGATCTTCCGTTGAATACTAATACCCGAAAGGTGACGATTGGATGTATCAGTAGGTAATGTGTTACCTGCAACAGTAGCAAGGAGTTGTCCTCTATCATCAATGATTATTTTTATGTTGGCATTCTCTTTGAGTGCAATCATCTCTGGAGATCTCAATCTCGCATAACCACCAACAAAAGAGCTGAATTTTTTCGGTATTCCTAAGAAATTTAATTCCTTACTGTTATGACAATGCAGGCATAAATTTCCATTAGTGCTACCACCTGTACTTGTTTCAAAGTTTAAATACTTCTCTTTGTCAGCATTCAATGCTACAATAACCTTGTTATGTAAACACACTTTATTAAAATGCTCCATCTTCACTTTTTTTTTTATAGATATGACTTATTTGTTTATCGTTCCATTGCGTAAAAAATAATGATTTAATACATGCAATAGATTAGTTAGTGTCAATAACCGATCATAGAATACCAGTGGGAAAGTCACATCGTGTCTCTGACCAATCACAGATTGCAATTGTTAGAACTCTAGGCATATTTTGACATTTTAAGTTATTTACAAAAAGAAAAAAAATAAATAAAGTTGAAAAATTTCGAAGTTTTAAAAAAGTTTGAATAAAATACTTTTAGGAAATCGAGTTTCTTTACTGAAAAGAAGAAAAATCACACGGAATAAGGCAACTGAGTCTCTCAATCCCCGTAAAGCTCTTTTAAAAGATACAAAAAATACTTATTTAACAAAAAAATTTCTTTTTTAAATACCAACAAGTAAAGAAAAATCACACGGAATTAGGCAACTGAGTCTCTCAATCCCCGTAAAGCTCTATTAAAATATAGAAAAAATAATTATATAAAAAAAAAAATACGAAGTTAATGAACACACAGTAAATAAAAATACAAAGGAAAAAGGAACCTGTGTCTCTCAAGCCACGTAAAGATATTTTAAAATATAAAATAACTACTTATTTAAAAAAAAAATTTCTTTTTTAATGACCATCAATTAAATAAAAATCACACGGAATTAGGCAACTGATTATCTATCTCCACATAAAGATATTCTAAAAGATACAAAAAATTCTTATTTAACCCAAAATTTTGTTTTTTAATGACCACCAATTAAAGAAAAATAACACGGAATTAGGCAAGTGATTCTCTCAATCCCCGTAAAGCTCTTTTAAAAGATAGAAAAACAAATTATTTAACACAAAAATTTCGTTTTTAATGACGACCAAGTAAAGAAAAATCACACGGAATTAGGCACCTGTGTCTCTACATCCCCGTAAAGCTCTTTTAAAAGATATAAATACTACTTAGTTAACAATAAAATTTCGTTTTTAATGACCATCAAGTAAAGAAAAATCACACGGAATTAGGCAGTTGAGTCTCTCAACCCCCGTAAAGCTCTTTTAAAAGATACAAAAACTACTTATTTAACACAAAAATTTCGTTTTTAATGACCATCAAGTAAGGAAAAATCATACGGAATTAGGCAACTGAGTCTCTCAATCCCCGAAAAGCTCTTTTAAAAGATAAAAAACTACTTATTTAACACAAAAAGTTCTTTTTTAATGACAATCACGTAAAGAAAAATCACACGGAATTAGGCCACTGAGTCTCTCAATCCCCGTAAAGCTCTTTTAAAAGTTACAAAAACTACTTATTTAACACAAAAATTTCGTTTTTAATGACCATCAAGTAATGAAAAATCACACGGAATTAGGCGACTGAGTCTCTCAATCCCCGTAAAGCTCTTTTAAAAGATACAAAAACTACTTATTTAACACAAAAATTTCGTTTTTAATGACCATCAAGTAAAGGAAAAACCCATGGAATTAGGCGACTGAGTCTCTCAATCCCCGTAAAGCTCTTTTAAAAGATACAAAAACTACTTATTTAACACAAAAATTTCTTTTTTAATGACCATCAAGTAAAGAAAAATCACACGGAATTATACAACTGACTCTCCCAATCCCCGTAAAGATCTTTTAAAAGATACAAAAACTAATTATTTAACAAAAAAATTTCGTTTTTAATGACCATCAAGTAAAGAAAAATCACACGGAATTAGGCAACTGAGTCTCTCAATCCCCGTAAAGAACTTTTAAAAGATACAAAATCTACTTATTTAACACAAAATTTTCGAATTTAATGATCATCAAGTAAATAAACATCACACTGAATTAGGCAACTGAATCTCTCCATCCCCTTAAAGCTCTTTTAAAAGATACAAAAACTACTTATTTAACACAAAAATTTCGTTTTTAATGACCATCAAGTAAAGAAAAATCACACGGAATTAGACATCTGAGTCTCTCAATCCCCGTAAAGTTCTTTTAAAAGATACAAAAACTACTTTTTTTAACGCAAAGAACCCCCATGTAACTGAACCCCTGTATAACTGAAACCCTGTACAACTGAACCTCCGTACTAACTTTCATTACGTTTAATATCTGGCAACCAAATGCTCCAATCCTCAGACGAAAAAGGGATTTTGAAAACAGGGAGCCCGATTTTCGAAAAAAAGGGATACCTCCTGTGCAACTGAATCCCCTTTTAGCTGACCCCGTGTATAACCGAAACCCCCCGTGAAACTGTATCCCCATTAACTGAACCCTCGTGCAAGTCACCCCTCTATGCAACCCATCCCCCACAAAACACTTTTCAGCCATTTCTTTTTAAATTGACAATATTTTTCAAACGTTACTTATGTATTATACAGATCACATCGGCGAGGTAAAGCTAGGTCAAGTCACAATGTCATTCTATCGTTACTTTTCAATTAAGCTATTGAATACTCTCTAGCAATGTCTCTTGTAAACGTCAAATCTATTAAGTATCTGAGCTTATTCTTTGTATTGTTGACACAAATGCTCCAAGCCTCAGAAGAAAAAGGGATTTTGAAAACAGGGAGTCCCGATTTTCGAAAAAAGGGGTACCCCCGTGCAACTGAATCCCCTTGTAACTGAACCCGTGTATAACCGAAACCCCCTGTGCAACTGTATCCCCTTTAACCGAACCCTCGTGCAAGTCACCCCTCTATTCAACCCATCCCACTAAAAACACTTTTCAGCCATTTCTTTTTAAATTGACAATATTTTTCAAACGTTACTTATGTATTATACAGATCACATCGGCGAGGTAAAGCTAGGTTAAGTCACAATGTCATTCTATCGTTACTTTTCAATTAAGCTATTGAATACTTTCTAGCAATGTCTCTTGTAAACGTCAAATCTATTAAGTATCTGAGCTTATTCTTTGTATTGTTGACACAAATGCTCCAAGCCTCAGAAGAAAAAGGGATTTTGAAAACAGGGAGCCCGATTTTCGAAAAAAAAGGGGTACCCCCCGTGCAACTGAACCCGTGTATAACCGAAACCCTCTTTTGAAGTTGCTGATGGTTGAATTTATAGGAAGAACGTAGATATGAGTAATATCTTTTATACGAGCTACTAAAAATCTGTATAGATACCTGCGATACCAATACGCCCAAAAATAATACATCTGATACCGATACACTGTGCAGCCCTTTCCCCAGGGGACTTGGAGGGTCATAATATCACCAACACCAAATATATTTGACTCTAGCAATGTCACTTGTAAGTATCAAATCTATTAAGTATCTGATGTAAGCACCCCATTCTTTAATTACCCGTGAGACATTCTTAAGCATCGTAATACCCTTACGCTAATACCTTTTCGCAAAAAATTCGCAAATCTCGTAAACTAAAGAAGTAATTACCCTTTTCAAGAACATTACTCCTTCTATTAATGAAACCCATGAAACGAATAGCCAAGTTTAAAAAAAAAAACCTACTAATCAACTTACAGATGAATGAACCCTGTTTACGTAATTCCCCGGGCAAAGTTTTTAAATTTATATAAATTTTTTCGGGTTTTTTTTTTAAATTAAGTAAATTTTTGAATTAAAAGTTTTTTTTTTTTTTTTTTTTTTTTTTAGAAAAACGGCTAATAAATCTTTTTTATTTGCAAAACCGCTAAATTTCTCTAATAAACTGCCCCACAAAAAATAGATGGCATAATAAAAAAAAAAATGTCTGCCAAGCCATGTAGAGCTCATTGTAATAGGCAAATGACCCTGGTAACCCAATTACTTGAAAGTACACACACAACCTGTTTGGTACGGGGGCCTTGGCAAAGTAGTACCTTGGTATATACTAAAGTGAGCGTAAAAGAGAGGAATTTTGCACCCCCAGTCAATGATTTTCGACTGGGGGTGGAGATAATAATGGTACCATCATGTAGCATTCTGCTGCCTTTCCACTCCAGAAGACACACTATGATACTTAACGATAGATTCATTAAACAAGCATACAAGAGGCACGTAGAGAGGGGCAGTAGCTTTTAAACGAGCCATTAAATATCTCTCTGTGACCTTGTAACATGTTTGTCTTGGCGGAAAAAAAAGAAATAAATAGCCTAATGATATGCATGATAACCATGAAAAAAAAAAGCGATTTTCCTTCTTTTACACCCTAAGGTGCTCAAACATCCAGTTGAAGATTTTAGACCATAACAAATCGATTGGCTATCTAAAAACGGCAGAAAACACTACTTTGCTATGCCATGATTTATTTTGTTACCTATAAAGATCCTTATCTGCTGTCAATTTACAAAAAGCTTGGTAATCACAGCATGATTCATATCCTTATCAAGTGACGATTTAGAAAATAAAAACGAAGCTCGCTGTGGCATTCACATCATACTTTAGAGCCGTTTTTTAAGATGGGGGGCTGAAAACCTTCTGTTTATGGTGTTAGATCATGAAGATCGATTGGCTCTATTTAAATTTGTATTCCCCGGCATATTGACTTCTTTGGGGAAAAAATGATGTTTTGTAACAAAAATGGCAGAAAACGCTACTTTCTTGTGGTTTGTCAAGATTGCAGGATCAAAATTACCAAATAAGGTTTAATGCCATTATAGACTGTATTATAGTTTGCGTTCCTCAGCATTTTGTCCCTTTTTGGGCGAATATTGATGTATGTGCCAACAATTCGTAAAAAACGCAACTTTACTAGGGTTTGCCAAATTGGATGGCTCATACGTCTTGTTCGGGGCTTTAAACCACGAAAAATCGGTTGGTTACCTTAAAATTTCCATTTTTCGGCATCTTGAACGTCTTTGGGCAAAAATTGATGTTTCTTGGCACAAAATGGCAAAAAAACGCCACTTTGCTGTGGAACGATTTCTTATGTTATTCAAAAGGGCGAAAGATGTGGCAATTTTTTTTCAAACAAACTCTTTTTTCAATATTCTACGACCACTAGTTCGACACGCCCCCCCCCCCCTCTGAAAAGAAACATCATGCTTACCATGCAAAAAAGTGATTTCCCTTATCTTTCAAAGCGGGTTGCTGTAATCCTCCTAAATAGAGTTTTCAACTAAAGCAATTCTAATGGTACCTTTTTCATTTTGATCCGATGCTATTTTAAGAGGTTTCAAGCTCGTTTTTGAAATTCCTACACATTTGTTTTCGCAATCAATTTTTTCTATTAAGCTTGATCGAAACAATAGCTACCTTTCCTGAATCAGCAACAAATGGCAATTTGTTTTTCATTAGAACGAATTGTTTCTTTTTGTTTTAAAATGTGTCTTTAGACTTTTGGTTATGAGCCGACAATGGACTATGGGCCGTAGTTTGCTCTTTACTAGGTTGCAGCTTCCACTACCACCATGCTCTAGAGAATCATGTCCATCTTAAAAGCCTAAACGACAAGCCACGTATTCAGTTGCGTTTTCTCAGATGAATCGGTGTAGATTCTGCCAATATCGACGACCTATCAATATCACCTTGATGGCCAGAACTGTACTATTAGGTCCACCTGATTGTTTCTCTATCTGCGAAAAGGCAAACAATATTGTTCAGGTAACTTCAAAGGAAACATTCAGAAATGAATATTACAGCATTTCATAACCTGTTCATATTTTTTCTATATTCTGCGAAATTATTTTACCAATTGTCTATCCAAAACAGGCAAATAATATCGTCTAGGCGACTTCCAGGGAAACGTAAACAACGGGTGAATTCGACATATATGCAATTCAAGCAATAAAACTGTCAATTTCCTGCAATTCAAGCAATAAAACTGAAATTAATGGGGTTAAAAACCTTTTGTAATTAAAACAAATTGTTTTTATTATATTAAAAAATTTTAATTATGTTCCTTAAGAAATCATCATAAGTAAAAATTTCCCATGCGGAAATTGAACTCAAGCCAACTGGGTGAGAGCTATCCCAGCCTCTATACCATATAGGATATATTAAAATATCCAATTAATGAAGTTTATGTTAAAAAACAAATTATAAACTTATTTAGCTGCCTGATTATTTGAGGATCGTCTCTTACTATTCCAAAGAAGAAAACGCCGTAGGCTTTTTCCTGTTTGTAATTTATAATCCGGGTTCAAGCAGTAGTTAAGAACGGACTCAAGGTCAAAGGAACTGAACCCTGTGGTTCATTCATATTATCTTCCCTATTTTAGCTAGGATATAAATAAAACTAGTTTCTTTGTTATCCGGGTTGCAGCGGTAACTAGAAACCTAGTAAGAGACGATCACGTCCAATGTTAAGAAATATATTACCCGGGTTGCAGCGGTAGCTAGCAACCTAGTAAGAGACGATAACAGTAAAGAACAAACTTCCAGCCCAAAGTAACTAAAATAATATTATAATTTCATAACATTAAAAGACCATCATTGGAATAGCATTTCATTATAAATGGGGAATATGTAAGTTTCAACGGATATCCGGTTTGCAACGGTAGCTAGCAACCTAGTAAGAGACGATCACGTCCAATGTTAAGAAATATAAAAACCCCTAACTCCTAAAAAAAAGTCAGATCAAAACAAAAAGTATACCATTAGAACTGCCTTGTCCAAAACACCTATGTAGGAAACTTTGTCTCATTTGGCTTGAACAGCAAGGGAAATATATTGGCTAGAAAATCAAGCAAAGTGGCAGCTACCAAAGCATTCTACTTAAACGGCATCTTTTCTTAATTTTCCACAGATAGCTTGGCACTGGAACATCGTAGTGAGTTGTTCAATGGCTCATTTTAAAGGAAATTAATTGGGTTAAAAACCTTTTGTAACTAAAACAAATTATTTTAAAACAGAATAAGTATTTCCACTAAGAACTGCATTTATCATGTCGTTTCATACACTGTCTTTTCCAAGATATTTGATTTTTTGAAGCAATCAAACATTTCGTGGTAAAGTTTTTTACATAAAGGATCGATACTATATTACAGTAATTATACTAAAAAACGAACTTTAGACCACGTTAAAATTATCGGTAGATGCAACCTAGAAAAAGACGAAAACGGCCAATAAAAACCAAATCATGGTTTCAGAGTTGCTGTATACTGAGAAGCTTGTAGATTTTTATATAAAATGTAGTAATTCCTTTAGAGTTTTAGCAAACATCTGAATGGTTAATCGAAAAGAGAGTAATTTTTGAAAATTTTGAACGAATATTTTGTATCATGGATCGCTTAAATTATTATGTAAACTACATAAATATTTATGGCGTATGAGCAACAATTTTAATTTTTAATTAAAACTAAAAAAAGGAGTGAAAATTCTAGGACTAGTTTTAATTTTTAATAGGTTCTTGCTACTCGACACGTGATGATATAAGGAGTGTAAGAATACATAGCGAAAATAGATTATGGTCTCAAGAGAACAAAGTAACGATTTAAAGCTAAAAAATGGCTCTTTAACAGTTAATAGGAGTCTTAAATTCAAAGACCTTATCAAGGAATCTATTGACATTAATGGAAAACTTCAGGGAGAAAACTTGATATGTAAAAACATCACATGTAACAGATCTGTCGATGTTGACGGATTTCAGGGTCAAATGTTGATATTAATGGACAGATTCGGGGAAAAAACTGGAAATGTAAAAGTATCATATGTAACGGATAAGTCGATGTTGACGGATTTCAGGCTCAAAATGTTTGAATCAATGGTTCCTTCAATGGAAAAAATTTCGAAATCAAAGAAAATTTTGAAATCAACGGCAGTTTACAAATAAAAAAGGTAAATTACATATCTTGGTTGCAGCGTTAGCTAGCAACCTAGTAAGAGAAGATCACGTCCAATGTTAAGAAATACAAAAACCTATAGCTCCTAAAAAAGGAGTCAGATCAAAACAAAAAGTACACCATTAGAACCGCCTTGTCCGAAACCCCTGTATAGGAAACTTTCTGTCTTTTGGCTTGAACAGCAAGGGAAATATATTGGCTTGAAAATCAAGAAAATTGACTTTAACCACGTTATTATCCACAAACGGGATATTTTTTGTTCTTTTTTTTCTTTTCCCCAGATAGCTTGGCACTGGAACATCGGTTACAGTAAAGAACAAACAGTAAAGAACCAGCCAATAGTAACTAAAATAAGATTATAATTAATGTTAAATATTGATCAATGATGTCACAATCGTAGGCTATACAGCATTAGAACCGCCTTGTCCTAAACCCCTATAAAGGAAACTTACCACCCTTTGGCTTGAATAATAAAGAAAATATATTGGCTTGAAAATCCAGAAAATTTACTTTAACCACGTTATTCTCCACAAACGGGATATTTTTTCTTTTTTTTTCCACCGATAGCTTGGCACTAAAACATCGTAGAGAATTGTTCAATGGCTCATTTTAAAAGAAATCTCTATATCTAGTGCCATTTATAATAAAGAACGAACTCTTCCCTATACTAACTTGCATAGGCAACTTCACTATAGTCCGGGTTGAAGCGGTAGTCTGGGTTGCAGCGATAGCTAACAACCTAGTAAGAGACGATCATGTCCAATGTTGAGAAATATAAAAACCCATAGCTCCTAAAATAGGAGTCAGATCAAAACAGAAAGTACACCATTAGAGCCGCCTTGTCAAAAATCCCTACATAGGAAACTTTCTGTCCCTTGGCTTGAACAGCAAGGGAAATATATTGGCTTGAAAGTCAAGAAAAGTGGCAGCTACTACAACATTCTGCCTAAACGGCATATTTTTTTTTCTTTTTTTTGTTTTCCACAGATAGCTTGGCACTGGAACATCGTAGAGAGTTGTTCAATGGCTCATTTTAAAGGAAATGAATAGGGTTAAAAATCTTTTGAAACTAAAATAAATTATTTCTAAAAGAGAATAAATTTTTCAACTAAAAACTGAATTTTTGATGTCTTTTCATACTGCAGTCTTTTCAAAGATATTTGATTTTTGTACATAAATCATAATCGTATACCAGCGGTAAGATTTGAACCCACGCCTCAGAAGAGACTGGTGGCTAGCACCAGCGCCTTGGACCACTCGGCCACGCTGCCTCTCATAACTATAAATGTGAATCCGGGTTACAGCGCTCGCCTGCTTCAAAGTAACTGAAGTATTCAAATAAAATAAGATTTCCAATAATAACTAATATGCTAACGAATGATAAAAGACCTGAATTATGCTACTGGTGCAATAAGAAACTGACTCAAGAAAAAGTAACACATGGTCTCATTCATGATTACATAAGGGATCGATACTGTAAATAGGAATTTTGTAAATTAATCGATATTATGGTGTTATTGCTAGTCAAAGAGTTCATGGTAATGAACTGTAAAGTAAGATGATTGTAACTAAAGTATTCAACCAAACAGTTCGTGCTCATACTAAAGAGCTGTGTAATGGCTCATTTTAAAGGAAATTGCTGTATATAGAAATTATATTAATAGACGATCATTAGAAGAACAAACCATTACATACATTGGACTTTGTTAGCTCTCTGATTCTTTGAGAGTCGTCTCTTACTGCTCCAAAGAAGAAAAAGCCGTAGGCTTTTTCCTGTTTGTAATCAGGGTTTACATAATCCGGGTTTCATGATCAAGGTCGACCAAGGAAACAACACAATTTGCTAGGACCAATCCAAATTACGTGGAATTTCCCATCGCGGCCTTTTCGGCTTCTGTTGGTATCCCATCCCGAAATGTTATCTTACCTATTTTTGCCAAAAAAGACATACATTGCGCATTTCCTTACAGGCTGACGATTTGTTGTCCGTCATGGAGCCTTTTCGATACGGAGGGCGATGATTCCTGTAGAAGTCTATTTCTGGGGTTTGTGTATTGAAGTGCCTGAGACCTCTATGTCTGTAGATTTAACCGTTTATCTAAAGCGAGACCAGCGACACGAAATCGTCCGGGACGGCAGTTCATCATAATCAAGGTAGACCAAGGACACAAAACGGTTTGCTAGGACCAATCCAAATGACGTGGCAATATCCTTAAACTCAAGCTTCAAGACGTCGATTCCAACAAGGCCGTAGCCCGAGTATAGAGCCCGAGTTTCACAGAAGTTTTAAGGATGTAGGGGTTGGAGCCGGGTTTACAGCCCGTGTCCACGCCTCTGAAAACGCGGGAGTCTGATACCATTGATCTCCATCACCTCGACTCGATATTAGGATTTAGCAGAACGTTCGCTCGTCCATCCCTTGAACTCCATATTTTAATATGTATGGGTTTGCACTGGAAATAAGTGTTTGCTACTATGAGGTTATTCTGCACGCCGCGAGTAAGCAGCGCTGCACCATTGGGGTATCGGTCGCCATACTCACAGGTTCCAAAAGAGAACCCAGAAAAGTCCAAATTCCAACCAATTCTGGCATTGAAGTCGTCACCTATGATGAAAACATCTTTCCGGGATATACTCTGTACAACGAAGCGTGGAAATCCGATTTTGACTTCCTCTGGTGCTTCTCTTCTTAGGACATAGACTGAAACGAAAATGATATTTGCAAACGTGGTTCTGTATCTTGCATAAGAAATACGTTCAAATATGCGTTCATAGTCAATGATGCAATCAGCTGCTTTGAGTGACAGGATAAAAATGACATTCACACGCCCAGAGTCGTCTATAGGACCACAGTTATACAGTGAGTCGCTTTTGCTACCGAATATATCAATCTGCGCAATATAACGGGTGTTCAATCGTGTTTCAAAGACAAGCAGAATATTCAATTTATATTTGTAAAGCTCTCAAGCAAAGAAAGCTCACATTACTGGACAATTTACTGAATTAATTAAAACAAACTTTCCGAAAAAGAAGTTTTTCAAACAAAAGTAAAAGCCATATTAAACTTAAGATCAGAAGAAATAAAAACACCTACTGCGTCATAGATGCTTTACTGAAATTATATGTGTCTTGAACAGTCTTGGAAAGAACTAATGAAATTAAACTGAATATTTGATATATAATGATACTAATTGTTGAAAGCTCATCAGTTCAAATTTTAATTTTACTGTAATTTTTATGTTTATTTTCAATGTTGTAATAAGTACGAAAGAAAATATTTGTAACATAATTCGTTTTCAGTAAAGCGACAATGACGCAGTAGTTTTAGACTTCTTCTTTCTTTAGAAGAGGTGATAAGAAATGATTTAAAAGAAACTGGAACTAAATGGCAAGAAAAGGGTAAAGAGTGACGCTTCAAATACATTGGGGGAGGAGGAGTAGCGTGTGCAGCTACATCTATTATTGGGGGCGGGATCTGGGATGCAATTAAACTGAAAACGAATATAAAAATTGGTAATCTTTATGCAAGATTTTCTTATTACCAAACAATAAAATAAGTAAAAAGTTCAGTAAGTATATAGTACTAATCCCGCAAGGTCTCCTATTCATTCTATAATGGCATTTTAGAAAAAACACTAAACCAGCAAACTTTTGCATATAGCCTATTCATACGTATATCCAGGCATTAGGAAGGGAGGCGCTGGACTGCAGTTTTGTAACAACACTTTTGGCGATGACCAAGAAACTGGTGACACAAAATATTCCTATGTTAAACTGTTTGGGCATCCCACTGTATATACAATTGAATTGTGGGTACTCTGGTAGTTCAATTTTTCAGCTTAGAAATTCCCACTGTGAAGATGTTGGTGTTCTTTTTTTTTTTTAATTATTAATATTGTTCAACGAAAGGACTTCGATGCTTCTAGTTACATGAATTGTAGTGCCGAGTAGCAAGTAAAATCTTTTAAAAATGAATAGTACTGATTTGTCTTTAATAGATTTTGTTTTTGAAACCTTGATGAATGTGTTACTGGTTAGTAGTTTTGTCTTTATAAAAAATAGCAAAACTTTTCTTTTGAAAAAAAAAAAAGACAACATCTTCAACAAAAATATTTCTATTGACTGGATGCCTGTGATATTAAGCCATCTACACAAGTTTTTGTATGCTACATACAATTTAAAGAAGACCATATTAATTGGAAAGTGATGGACATAAACTTTTGGCCAACTAAATAAAGAGTATAATTAAAAAGTAAATGACACTGTTGTGGACCATCAACACCTTAAAATTTTTGCAATGACAGACATGTCAGACACTGAGGACGAGACGGCAAAACAAAACAAAAATTCAGAAGCGCATCCAGGATTTGTGTTTGGGGGGGGGGGGAGTTACACAAAAAAAACTAAAAAAATACATATAAAATTTGTTTATGTCAATTTTTGCTACGTTTTTACGAGTCAAACAAACATTTCGGGGGGGGGGGGGGTTCAAACCCGTTAACCCCCCTTATTTATGAAGCACAGAAATCACATTTAAGTCAAAAGAAGGGATGAAAACCGGAAAAAAAAATCAAGGGGGAGGCAACTACTAAGCTACAACTGCAACGCTAAAACTAATTATAATAATACCTTTGGCCGGTGAACTCGCCCACCAAGTTGAATTTCCATCAAAATTGGATGCTATACTCACAAATGAACTGAAGAAATTTTCGCTTGCGCAGCTAATTGAGTAATCACTAATTACACAATATAAAAAAAATGATTTGAAGAGTTACGATGTGCTTCTAAGAATTTTCTAAAGGCAGATGTTCGAGTCAATTTGGTCAACTTGCTTTTTCTAGTAAAACAAGCTAAACGGATTTTTTTGCCATTTCATTTATTTATTTTATTTATATTTGTTTTTGTCAGTCTTAAAGAGAACAGCTTACTATTATATCTTAGTATACTACTTAATTGGCCCTTACACATTTTATATAACTGTTTTCACGATTTCTAGAAAAAATTCTCCAGGTACATTAGCTAATTAATATTCCTACCTGTCATTCGGAAGCATGATTATTAGCTTCCGCCAGTTGACACGCCTAATGCTTGAAAGACAAATTAAGACCAAATCAATTAAGAAAACACAAATTGACATTACGATGTTTTTAGCTACGCACCGTTTTTAGCTTTGGATACAAAAGTGCGCAAGGAAACTCATCTACATGCCAGGCCGTATCCAGAGGGGTTAGGGGGTTTGAGCCCCCCCCCCTTCTCCGCCGAAATGTTTATCCGACTCGTAAAAACGTAACAAAAATGAATGTTAACAGATTTTTGATGCGGTTTTTAAAGTTTTTTGTTTGTAAATACGCTCCCCCCTGAAAAATTCTTTTGTACCCCCCCCCCCCGAAAAAAATCATGTATACGGCCCTGTCTACATTCCAGGGATGGCACAACAGTGTCCAAGGTCTGACTGGGCAAGGAGCTCATAAACACTTAAGACCCTCATTTAAGACTTTACTTTTACAGTGTTGTGACATAGGCTGGAGGTTGCAGGAAATATTTGGCAATTAAAACATGAAGAACAAAAGATGTAGTCAATCAACTTTAGAATATAGGGAAGACCAAAAGGATCCAAGTGAGATCAAAACTTAGGTATTCGTTACAATTGTAATGCGGCTGACTAATTAGGGCGCAAAAGCGTGGACACTAGTGAAAGATGAGGAAAATATGCCTGACTTTTTCCGAAAAATTCCATAAACACAAAGGTATTGTCAGCTACAGAACGACAACAAAATTGTCTTGCATTGAAACATTAAAACCATAGAACTGCAGCATATTAACATGCCGAAAACTTGCTCACTGCCGTACTGCAACGAGTTTTAGCAGCAAAAGAAATTCTACTTAAATGTTTTGTTTTCTTTTAGACAATAAAGTGCATCTAAAACTAAAAAAAAAGGTATTTAGAAAATGTTTTCAAGATAGAAATAATGTGGAGTTGGCAACTCTGTTCGAAGCCATTCTAGTATATTCCCACACATAATCTCATCTGTAATTTGGCAAGCAAATAGAAAAGGGGGCTGAACCCAGAAGAAAGATTTCGTGATAAATTTGTGAAGCTCCGTCCCTTACTAGGTCGTTTTCTCCCCTTACAACCGAACCCCTACATTAAAGCTGATAAATTACCTGTCCGATCTACACAACGTTTTGGCATAATCTAGAACAATCTCAAGTTTTTGAAGGCCAATATCGCAACCAAAGATTCGTTCAAGTGCAGCTAAAAGGCTTTGGAAAAGTTATTCTTCGGCTTTCTTGAATAATGGAAATGTTTTATCGCCTCTGGGAAATTCAATGAATAAATTCGAGTAAGACAAATAAGAAAGAGGAAATGTGTTTTATTTCATAAAAGTTGCAGTGTTGACAAAACTGAAAATACAACCGCTGAAAACATTAAATAAAACTAAGTACAGGATTTTCTTGAAGTCTTTGGATAGTTTAAAATTTACATCAAGATTTAGAACACGAAAAAGCCACAAAAAAGCAAGTGTATAAATGCCTATATAATTTAAGCCAGTAATCGGCAAATCCATGAGTCAAGGTTCCCCATATCAACAGTAAAGCGATCGCGTTTTCTTTTAAGAATCAAATTTTATAAGTTAATGAACTTTAATTGAAAAGCTGAAGTCCTATTTTGCTACTCTTTTTGATTATTTGCTAGGGTTCTCATCAGATCTGTGATTAGTACATTCTAATTCTAATTACCAATAGCTGCAGAAAATTGGGCTTAGTCATAAGTAGAAGCAAACATTTAGGGAGTGCCAGTCCCTAATATAAATAATAACAAATTATTCCTGAAAAGCACGAGCTTAGGAAGCAACAGCGCCCTAAAATACTAAAATTTCTATACGTTCTAAGGACACCATGGAAGACGCAAAGTGCATCCATGTTGCCAAAAGGCCGTGTTTGAAATATCTCAGAATGGCTAAGGGTATTCATCTGAAAGTTCCAGGCAATGTTGAGGGAAAGATTTCAACTTAATACTACGTCGTTTCTAAAATATTGCAGATACACCTTTTTGACAACCTAGATGCACATATTGTCGTCTGATTTAGCTCAAGATCTTCCTCAGCATTTTTTGTAAGTTTCAAATTAATACCCGAAGCCTTTTAATCCTAAGACATTTCAGATACACTCTTTTTACAACCTGGAGGCATATAATGTCTTTTCATTTAGTCCAACATTCCCCTCAACATTCCTTGCCTCAGGGCCAGTGGGGATTAAGTCATCCCCAGAAATATTTTTTGAACCTTTCGACTATTTTTTTATAGAATGGCTATCTCAAAATTTCCATCGGATGTCTTTTGCTTAAATATCACATTGTAATAGACCAGAAAAAACAACATTTCTACCATAAAACAGTCATGTGAATACATTAATGAGCTTGACAACAATGTTAAAATGTTGAACAAAATTCTTCTAGTTCTAAGAGACAAAAGTTTAGAACTTCCTTTTTGTAAAAATAAACTTTCAAGGATACTTTGTTTTTTCCCTCGAAAGCAGATATTATTTCTTTAGAATAGCAGAACGCTAGATGTTAATATTACCATAAAAGCGATTGTTAATATATTCGTAGTAGTTTGTTTTGCTTCCTTCAATTGCAACATGACTTACGAGAAGAAAAAGGGAAAAAGTTGCCTTACACATAAATTGTGCGGAAATCCGTCGGCTATATTTTAAGGGATTGCCAACAGTTCAGAAGGTCGTCATTTATATTTTGGCAAAGTTGGGAGAGCATCTGTTTGTATCCGTGAAAAGTTTTGCAACTGTTAATATTTATGTCAATAAATGTCAGAGCCCTTTGATGTACTTGCCTTGCTTAAAGCACATTCCCAACGAGATTTTGCCAATAGCGACATTTGGCTAGCGCTAATTTGAGCCGATGAGATTATTCATGCAATTTTCTGATTGGCTGAAAAATTCTGATTGGCCAAATTAGCTCTAGTTAAACCCCAATATTAGTAAAATTTCATTGTGAATGAGTCAGGAAGCGGATAATTTTATAAACATGGGTGGATAAACCGTTTTTCAATAAACTGTATTTCAATCTGATTTTGTACCTCATCGAAAGGCATGTTCTTATAATGAATTCTCAAAAGATTTGTACCTCATACGAAATGTTCCTCACCATAGTAATGAATTTTAATTGGTGAGAGCAATGTTGTTTTATTAAGAGAGTTTAAGAACCTGTGCATTCTTAAATGTGTACAATTTGTATTTTAGAGCCAGAGGCGAAAATTCATGGAAATGCAGGAAAGGTGGGGGGGGGGGGGGATTGGGATTTTGATGTTTTACAATTGTCAATAAAAATACCAAAAAAGAAATTTTCCAATGGAAATACCCAAAAAAGGGGTTCTTCAAAACATGAAGGGGCAAAAATCTAGTTGGGGCAAATGCCCCACCCCCACCAATTGACAACACTGCTTGAAGAAAATGAGTAAAAGAATTATGAAGATCCCTTAAAAGGGACTTAATCTACTAGTCATTCGCAGAGGCGTAATAGCTTCATCGGAGACAGACAGACTGGCCGAGAATGAGAGAACAGGAATTTCAGTATCTGTAGCTCACAGACTATCTAACATAAATTAATTTATTTAATATAGCAAAATTAAGCCATATCATTCAGCCATACAAAATATTTTTTTTTTTACATTTTACTTATCTAAACCCTCAAAAAGAAAAATGTTCCACTTTTACAGAAATTACGTACTTAGGTTGACGCCGCACCCGATTTGAAATACAACTAATAATTCAATTCCCCCTTTCAATAGAAGAGGATATTAACTAAAAGTTAGAAACTCAGGTGCAGGAGGATTTACTTTATAAATAACCAACTTGAGGAAATTATTTTTTCTAGATCAAAATTAGATCAAAAATGTGATTCATCTCTTCGCTCAAGGTGGTGGATTGTACGCCTCCAGGACTACGACAGTGTCAATTTCTACGGTGTACTTTTAGTTTCAATTTACCAAGGCCGTATTCAGGGGGGGGAGTTACACGGTTTGACCCCCCCCCCCCCGAAATGTTTGTTTGACTCGTAAAAACGTAACAAAAATGGACATAAACAAATTTTGTATGCGTTTTTTGAGGTTTTTTATGTAACCCTCCTAAAAAAATAATCAGTAACCCCCCCCCCCCCGAAAAAAAAATCCTGGATGCGCTTCTGCAATTTACCATAGTTTTTTAGAGATTTTAGCCTCTTCTTAAAAATTCTAAAAATGTTCTTCTCTTAACTTCTCAGTGAGATCTGTGTGACAATTACTATTCCCAAAATAACGCTATATGGAAAATATTTATCATTAGGCAGCTTTGTCACTTGTCACTTTTACAACAACTATAGTTACATTTGATTTTTTTTCTCATCGTTTTGTGTCATTGTTCAGTAGGTGTTATTTTGTTTAATTTAGGTTTTCCATTTACTCTTTTTCTCGTCGACGAAGGCCTCCGGGTGTGAATCCGAAACATTCAGTGTTTTGTTAGTATTTAGTATTTGTATAAAAAAAAAAAAAATTGTTTTCAGAGTTCAGTGTCTTATTTAAAAACTTTAGTCTTAATTATATTTTAAATTCATTTTAAGCATAAATGGAAAAGCAGCAAGCAATTATCATCATACAGAAATACTCACCGGAATAGAAGGGGGCTTATTAACCACAACAAAATCATCATCCATATGAACTATTTGGATTGGCTCGCTTACGACTGCTCTTTCGTGTCTAAAAGAGATAAAAAATGAAATCAAAGGAGAGAGAGAGAGAGAGAGAGAGAGAGAGAGAGAGAGAGAGAGAGAGAGAGAGAGAGAGAGAGAGAGAGAGAGAGAGAGAGAGAGAGAGAGAGAGAGAGAGAGAGAGAGGGGGGGGAGAGATAGAGAGAGAGAGATGGAGGGAGAGAGAGAGAGAGGAATCTCTTAAAGGATGTCCCGAGTTTTAAAGTTTGTCTACATGCTACATTGCAATATCTCTATTCTGGCTGGGCATAACTTTCCAACCCTGAGGTTTTTTGTAGCCTACATGCATGTTTTCTTTTTCGAGTGGATTCCGTGTTCGGTGCATGTAATTTTGTCGGAGCATTTGAACTAAGTACGTGAACTCGAACCGTAAAATGAAATTGAAATAAGGCGGGTCTACTAAAGCCCTGGCTCAGTTTTACGTTAGTGCCTAAACTCTTGCCTTCGCTCTACGCGAGGAGATGGGAATTGTCAAAAGCAAAAATTGCTAGATTCCGTTGGTTATATATCTCTGTGCTTGAGCATCTGGTTCAATTAGTCTCCCACAGTTTTTGAATTCAGTGTGAAAGAAACTATTTCCGACGTCCTTCATAATTTCGTACGGATTTCAGTTTTGACAAGTGTACCATTAAAAAAGGTATGAAATTTAGAGCGCCGCCAGAGTTTAAAAAGATTGATGATTTCTAAGAAAGAGCCAAAATCTGAAGTCAACTATAAATCGAATCAGTTCCCATCATTTCCGCTTGGAGACATTTAGATTGTGGAAAAACATGTGGTGGGTAAGCGCTAAGGAAATGAAATAAAGAGAAGTACCTAGGGAACAAAAGACGATCGAATATTTTGAGCACACTAGAGCTGTAAAAAAAGCGTTTCCTATTTTTGTTCTAAGGTTTATTTCTAGAAGTAACCTTCAGCAACGAGGGTGAGAGGAATAAATTAAAAATTCACGTTTACATGTTTCTCTGAAGCTGAAACATTACTTTCAAAATAAACGTTAACATACACCTGCAGTATTTTATGAAACTAGAAATTATAGATGGTTTCTTAAAATAAAAAAAAAAAAAAAAATCAAAAAAAAAAAAAAAACAAGAAAAAAAAAACAACAACAAAACGTTTAGATGATTCAATAGAAAAAGCAAATTAAAATCCATACTATCTATATTTTTGTTTTTATCAACAGCAGGTATGGACCCATGCCCTCTTAAGAAAAATAGCTGTAAAATTTAAGCAATATAACACATGTAATCAAACTGATATAAAAATGAACGGTATCTAAAGAGCCATCTTGTTCATAGTAAATGAAATTTTTAAAACGGAGGATCAAAAGTAATATAGCCTACACATGAAAATAATCTATTTTATATTCTTATTCCAAGTATGCGAGATTTACTAGAGTTTACAATTAAAGCCTAAAAGTTGTTACTATCAGAAATAATTGCATAATGTAAAAAGAAGAAGAATTAACCCCTGAAATGATGGCACTTTTGATGAAAACTACAGCGCCGAATTCAGCATGTCTGGTGATTTGAAAAGGTTTGAGCCCTCTCTCCAGAATATAAGATCCATATTTCCGGTGAGATCGACGCCTAAGAATACATCTTCATCCAGTCTTTTTCAAGGGCGATTGTATTGAACCAGCGGTTATGAGAAATCAGGAGATGGTTCATTCGACCAAAGACTTGGAGTTCTAGTGCTTTTATCGGTAGACAACGACCATATCTCATAAGATGATAAATTTCACCAGATTACTTGATATGTATAGATCTTCTTAGTTTAAATGCAAATTATCCCTTTTTTTACTAAAAACGAGCGGAGCTTCTACCTCAATAAGCCTCCCACACATTGCGACGTAACAGGGCATATTTTTAATCCTTCCATACTAAGAAACCAGTTTATGCACTGTATAATTATCATCACAACATCCAATAGTCAGGTTTCCAACTCTCCTAATACCTGCTTGCGTGACAAGAATATTGCTCCGTTGTTTGTTCGAATTCATCCATTTGCCAAAGTTCTTATCCATGCGGCAAAGGCCTCTGATGATCTTGGACAACTCTAGGGCGTCTCTAGGCCGATGTGGAGTGCAAAGCTGACCCACAAGTGCAGCAATCCAGAGCGAATCCGACAACTTCGTCGAGTTTGCAAAATGGTACAGTCACAGAAAGTTAAAATTTACCATTCCAGCTGCACAAAGGATAAGAATTAAAATGTTTTACGTCAATAATATTTTTAGTTAATGATTATTTAATAAATTTTGAACATTAGCTACATTGTCGAAGCTTCATATTATAGCCCAAGTCGAATGTCTCCGAAGGACCTTGACAAAAGCGTTCCCAGTACGTTAATTTCCAATTCGTCTTTTCTTGTCCATTTAAACGCCGGACTCTTGTTGATAGGAGCATCTCTGACAAAATTCAGACAAAACCCCGATCCGTATGTTGTTCGACGAAACCGAAGGCAAGTGACGTCCACGGTCAAGGGCAAACTCCCGGTGGATTGATAGCCTCAACACATTCATTGACAAAGAACGACATTCCAATTGAAAAAATCCCAGCATTGCCCCATGCATGCCCCGGTATGGTTACTATCTTGTGAGGCAGCCAACCTTCCAACCAAACCTTGAACTAAGCGTTATGCAATAAAAAAAAACCGAACCAAGTAGCACGTGGGTATTAAATAAGAGACCCCTACACCAACTTATTGATAACGGATATTTTTACACTTATCCATGGAAACAAAGGTTTTGGACCATGTACCAAATCCCCCTTTCAAACATTCTATACATAGTACCCCTGTAAGGTCCTGATTCAAGATGTTTCATCATGCATCACTAGTATCTTGAAGTAACACACAAATATTCTTTAACATACTACAAAAAAAACTTACAAAAAAGCAGAACTGTGAAGACTTGATTATTTAGAACCTTAGGTTCTTAGTTTCAAGATCTAGATAACAACAATTGCTATGAGGAAGTAGATATCTACTCTGCGAAATAAGCGTGACGATTAGAATGATTCAAATCGTTACAGTAAACAAAATACGCAGTAGAACTTTTTTAACAAAGTAACAACATACGTTTTTCCAATACACCACAGTAAAGATAAATTTATATCCTAAAATATCAATTAATAAAAATCAAGACGTTCTGACTAATCCCTTCCTTAGATAGAAGCCGTAGGTTTCATGATTGCTAATAAAAGCATTGTATCTATTGATTTGTCCTTAATATAATCCAATGCAAAAGGTAGGGGAACTGTTGGTAAATCATACAATTCAAAGAATGGCGCGCAATTTCATTATGGAATAGGGATTATTGACTGAACATGGGAAAGAGATAATCCCTATTTGATCAGAGGTACGAACAAAGTGATACATAATCTAATAAAAAAAAAAATGGTTGTAAAAAGTGTGAATAATGGATGAAGCACGCGTTGAAGTAGACTTAGGTGTATTGCCTGGATCTCACAGGTCACGTGACTAGGCATGTGTTGGACAATGTTGCATAACTAACAAAAAAAAATAAATTTAAAAAATCTTTTAATATATAATTGGTAAGCGTTTACAGCTCACAGCCAATCCCAAATCTGAAAAACAATCACGTGACGTTACACTAAAGGTACTTCTCCATTTTACAATGAAAATCAGAAGGTTTACGACCTTCACAAAGAGGTGAAGAATTTTATGCGTGGTTTTGGTAATTAAACTCTGTTTAGTTTTTTTTTACGGTTGGGGGACCAAGTTGAAACTTTCAAGAAAAGTATCTTTTTTCGGGGAGGGGGATTTTGTCTTTCGGGAAAGGGAGTCAAATATTTATCTCTAGTCCTTACAAAAGAGTATGAGGTACATATTTTTTCTTTCTTTTCCCTGTCGCCCAACAGGCTCTTTGGACGGTATGTCTATGAAATTGCCATAAATAAACTGACCGCTGATATTTTCTTATATTTTTAGGATTGTACAAAACTAGCCCTTTACTGAAAACACTAATCAGTATTAGATTTTAGTAAAGTAGAAATATAAAGCACATTGGGGTAGTCATTAATATAGAGAAATAAAAGATTTTAGGATGTTTTTGGATTCACTTAATTTGGGGACTTCTACAAAATGAGCCCAGCCCAACGAAATGTTCTTATTTTGGTTCAAATGGGTAGTTCATAGATTACAGTCTATCTTCAGAAATTTATATCATAAGTTGCATTTCTCCACAGTATATACAGAAATAACTGGATATCTGGAAATTATTATGGGCTAAAATTTCTTTATTCGAACAAAGAACTTGCACATAAAACAAACTAATAAAAAGTTTCTAAATACAGAACTTAAGCTCTCAATAGTGTTCTTACATTTTAAGTTTCATGCTATTGGCCATTTGCACTGCCTTATGAACCAGTCCGTCAATTTTATATGCTCTGGTTTTATATGTGAGCCTCCAGTTACTAGAATAATATTTCTTTTTTTGCTTAGGTTTTTAAGAGATTTTAAATTGTAAGCTAAAAATTACCGATATCATTGAGAAAGAAAGACTATTGAGGACCTTATAGGTTGGTCTCTTATTGTCTGAATGCGACTTAACTATTCTTTGGCTCCAAAAGCAACATACCTGTTTTTTTGCGTGAGTTTTTGTTTTAGCCTTTTCGTCTAGTTCCTTTCGCCTAATTCTACAAAAGCAATGAAATATCATAAGTCAGCTCATCCACACTAATTTCATAGATACATGTTGCATACTTCCAGAAGCGACACCTTTTTTCTCGTTAGGGTTCAAGTTAACTCTTTTCTTTCATTACGAAAACTTCGTTTTCAAAAGTATTTTGTGATTTTTTTTTTTTTCAGAGAATATAACATCTCCTTTATGTCTAACTTAACTAAACTCAGCCTCTAATTTCATGTTTCGCCATTGCATAGTCTCTTAGTGTGAATGTTCAGAATGTATGTTTTTATTTTTTAGTGATTAAGAAAACGTTTATACTTTTCTTTTGACATTTTGAAGGCGTTCCAGTCTGCTAAACACTGTAAGAAAAAGAAAAAAACAACAACAAAAAAGCATATCTGCAAGGAGAGGCTATGAACTCCTTGGGTAGTAAAGGGGATAAAAATCACCTGAGCAAAAAAGTTCTGTGTTTTTGTTTGTCAAGCAGGAGGGCACAGGGCTTCACTGATTTAAAATTTCAGATATGCTCAAAAGCATAAATATGACAAAAAAATTGTGTAGGTACACAACTTGACCAGAAAACCCGCAAAAAAAAAAACAAAACGTAAACGCATAGGTAGCTATTATGTATCCCATACTAATTGATTTTACTTTCAAATGCATGTCAAATCAGATAGTATCAAGACGGTTATAAAAATGTAGAACTGCATGAAGAATTTCTTTTGAATTGATTTCTAAGCTATATAGCACTGGCTCCCATAGAAATTTTCCAAGAGATGAATAGACTGAGCATTTTCTACAATATGTATAGGGAGGGTTTGGGCTTGAGGTAAAAACTGTTGCTGCCGAAAAAAGGCGTAAAGACTTTCAGTAATGCAAAAGCTGGTACATTTTCCACATATTTAGGCCTGTCAGAGGACCAAGTTCCCCTTTCCCTCCTCTGTGAATGCCCTTGCTATTTAATACAGAAATGTGCTAAATGGTTTGGCAGGGAGGAATGTCTGTAAGGCCTCTTCCCGATATTTTATGATTTATCAATATATTGTTTCCATATTTACTTACCTATTTGACAAAATATCCCTCAGAGTCCCCCCCCCCCCGAAAAAAAATCTTGCGTACTTATGGTATGTGTTCCTCATCAAACAGTTCGTGGTAACGAACTGTAAGTAAGGAGCGACCCGGCTCAATGGTAACCGAAACTCTAGAAAACGGGTTTTTGATACAAATAGATATATCAAAAGAATCAGATTTCAATGCTGATTTCAAATATATAAGTTTCATCAAGTTTAGTGCTACCCATCAAAAGTTACGGGCCTGAGAAAATTTGGCTGATTTTATAAAAAGGGGGAAAGACCCCCTAAAAGTTATAGAACCTTAATACAAATTACACCATCATATTCAGCGTATCAGACAACCCTACTGTAGAGGTTTCAAGCACCTAACTACAAAAATGTGGAATTTTACATTTTTTGCCAGAATAAAGATCACGTTTGGATTTTTATTTTTTTTTTTTTGTTTTTTTTTTTTTTTTTTCCAGGGGAGATAGTATCGAACCAGTGGTACGATAATATAGTAGGAGGGCTCATTGGAACGTAAATTAAAAGTTATAGTTCCATTTTTAAGTTGCAAAAAAAAATGGAGGGCAACTAGGTCCCCTCCCACCCTTATTTTTTCCCCAAATTCACCCGATCAAAATTTTGAGATAGCCATTTTGTTCAGCATGGTCCAAAATATCATAAATGTGTCTTTTAGGATGACTTAATCCACAGAAGCTCCCAGAGGGAGGGCTAAAATTTATGAACTTTACCCAATGTTAACATATTGTATTGGTTTTTGGGAATTATACAGAAGTTTTCAGGTGTTTTTTTTAGGGTAGTGGGTGGGACGGGTGGGTCGGGGGTTATGTTGGAGGATCGGGTCAAGAATGCAGTGTTCGTGGGGGAAGGGAATTTGCCAGGAAGGGGGCGCCGGACTTGCCAGCATTATTTATTGGCTATTGGGAAGTATACAACCATTTTCAGGAAGGATTTTTTCTGGAGGGGGGCTAGAGAAGGGGGTTACTCTGGAGAATATTTCGTGGAGAATGTTTATTTGGGGTAAGGGACATTTCTATGAAGGGGGCGCCGGATTTCCAAGCATCATTTAAAAAACGATCAGAAATTAAATAAAAAAACAAGTTTTTTCAACTGAAATGTAAGAAGGAATATTAGAACTTAAAACGAACAGAAATTATAACGTATGTGAGGGGGTTGTGCCCCAATGCCATACCTCGCTCGGTACGCGACAGTTTTTTTTATTTGTTTCAAAAGAGCTATCTATTAGTAGTAAGTTATATAAAGGTTTCACGATTACAAGAATATACAGTGTAGTTCGACGATTACATTGCAAAAAGTGACAAAACCTTTTATATTATGTACCTATAAAGTGATCAAACACGCTTTGAAATTATAATTGAGATTGTATAACGCAATCAGACTTGTTTTTGAGACAGTTTCATCATAACGTTTTTTTTTATCTTGAAGCATTATAACAGTTTATACAGCCAAATCGTATTCAAAATATTTTCTTGGAAAAAAATTTAAGTTTTGTATTAATTTTGGGTATATCTGGATATTCATTGAGTTATATAATTAAGGAAGTTGCTAATTAAAGAATAGTAGGCTAAACTCAGAATTGATTGATTGACATATGCTGTTAAAAGCTAAATCTATTTGCAAAAAAGGATATAAGATTCGTGAATTGAATTGTATGAACGATCTTATTTGAATAATAGGGAACAAAACAGAGCTAGATAACATTTGCGAATTGGATCATATGAAGATGGAGAAAAAGGGTTAAACTGATTAGCAGTTAAGGTAACCCCGAAGGGCTTGTTAACTCAGGTAATTTTTTAATAAATTTGAAACAACATCAATCTATAAAAAAGGCTAACGATGATAGAATGACATTGTGAGTTGACCTAGCTTTACGTCTCCGATGTGTTCTGTATAATACATAAGTAGCGTTTAAACCGTGATGTCAATTTAAAATAAGGTCTAACGTTATAGTATACTAAAAAGTTGATACCAAGAGAGATGTAGATGGCAAGAAAAGAATTCTAATAATGAAATTCAGAACAAACCTTAGAAATCCTTGAAATTCAATTAGTAAGGTGTATGTTATTACGAACCGTCAAGGATCAAAGGCACCAACGACCCTAACCACCAGAAACTTCGCCCCCTCAAAGGTCCCCTATCCCCAAACTCGAAGGGCGACCCCTCCCCTCCAACGTTTTGGCCCCCGCCCCCCCGTTTTTTTGAATTTTTTTTTGTAGTTTTTTTTAAATTTATTTTTATTATTTTTTTTAAAAGTTATATATTTTTTTAAACTTTTTTTTAAATGTATTCGAATGAGATGAAAAAAAAATCATATTTAATATGTTCCAAACCCAAAATGAGAATGGTATAGACATGTAAGTCACGACCTTTACTATTAGAAAAATAATATATGAAGTAGCACTTTTTTTATGGAGTAAAATTTTTTTTTGGACTTCGAAACTATTCAACTTTTTTTTTACGTATCTTAAAATGACATAAAATATGCTTACGGCTCTAACAATTGTACTCTATGCTTGCTCAGAAACACGATGCAGCTTTCCCAATGGTACTTTATGGCGGGTTGTCGACACTACCTAGTTTATTGCATGTATTATAACAGTATTTTTTACGCAGGTGAACGATAAACACATAAGTCATATTTAAAAAAAAAAAGTGAAGATGGAGCATTTTAATAAAGTGTGTTCACATAACAAAGTTATTGTAGCATTGAATGCCGACAAGGAGAAGTATTTAAACTATGAAACAAGTACAAGTCGTAGCATTATTGGAAATGTATGCATGCATTGTCATGACAGTAAGGAATTAAATTTCTTTGGAGTACCGAAAAAATTCAACTTTTATGCTGGTGGATATGCAAGATTCAGATCTCCAGAGATGATTACACTCAAAGAGAATGTCAACATAAAAATAATCGTTGATGATAGAGGACAACTCCTTGCTACTGTTACAGGTAACATATTACCTACTGATACATCCTATCGTCAGCTTTCGGGTTTTAAGTTTTTAGTGTTTCTCCTTACTTTCAGTGGAAATTTTTTTTGAATATTTCTAATGCACTAAAACATAGAGCGCTACAAACATCAGAATCAACTTTAGAGGGAAAATTTATATTTAAAAGTAGGTTTTTTTTTTCATTAATAAATTTTTATTATTTTTTTTTTTTATGGAGTTTGTGGATTAATGAAATTACTCTCCCCCTGAAAAACGACCGAGATGGAACGATACCCCATCGATGCAAGCTACCAAAATACATAGTGAAAATACCCCCTTACACATTGACAACGATTCGAGTGAAACAAGAAAACAGTTAAGGACACTTCTAAAAACACAGAAAAAGGACAAACATACCCTTCTGTATAATGGTAGAGATGTGAGATGCTTTATTATATTAAAACACGCAATTAAATACCCGTTTTTATATTTTTACCCCTTTTTTAATTTTTTAAAAGAATTACCAACACACTAAATTCGTACGCGAAACAACATTATTTTTTTTTTTTTTTTTTTAATATTTCTTTAAATTGTTATTTATAAATTAGAGTCTTTTAAATTTTTAAAAAGTTAAAAAATGTTTATAGTTTGTTTTTTTTATTTTTTCTGGTAATATTTTGCACTAATTGACTGTAATAACTAATTATGATATTTAATTATATTTTTGTTTTTTAAGACACCATAGCTAGTTGAAACTCTACATAAATATCTTCATTTTTAACCTAATTGCGTATAGTTTAAATAATTCTAGGAGGATGAAGTATTTTTCTACTTAACAACTACATTAATAACTTCCAAGATGATAGGACAGTATGACACAGAATTTATCAGTTACCGAGAGTTCAATAACCCCCCTCGCAATGACTTCCAGGGGTTTTATGACTCCTCCCCACAATGAATTCAGATGTTTTTAAGACTCATCTCAATAGTCATAACTCCATTCAACCTTGAGCGAAGGTATAAAAGTTTGATGAAGTATTTCTCTGCTTAACAACTACATTAATAGCCTCCAAGATGATAGGACTGTTTGACACCGAATTTATCAGTTTGAAAAAATCATCTTGCGGTGTTATATTCGAATGTGCTTTTTTATTATTGTCTATGGATGACGAAGAAATTGACTGTTATCATTGGTTAGTGAACTATAATCTGTTTGAGTATGATAAAAGCTTGTGGAGTACTACATTACGTTATATAAACAGACTGGGATTCTATGATAGAGTGATTACACCACTTAATAATACTAGTCAGGAACTGAGAAATGTCCAGGAGGAAGTCAGTGAAATTTGCAGCTTTTCGGAGTTGAAGCGCTCTATGTAAAGGGCAATGTACCTACAGATAAAGTTTTAATTCAAAAGTGTGACCCTAGGATTCCACTTTTCAATCTAGAAGAGTTTAAGTGTCCTAAATTTGAAGGGGCTATCACCGTCCTGAAGACGAGGTTAGGTTCTTCGCACAGTGGATACCTAAGAACATACCTGATCGGGATAAATCCATAAGACATGTTAAAAACTATCCTATATCACGGGACCATCGTTTGTGGATGTTTAAGAGTGAACTCTAAGTGCTATTTTTATGTAAACATTTGTTGTTGTTGTTTTTTTCTCAAAAAAAAATCTGTTAATACATTTAAGCAATAAATATCTTTAAGCTTAACCCCTTCATGTTCTTTAGAATAGTATTTATTCAGATGACTACTGACTCAATACGGGATACAACCTGATAACCAAATTCAATATTTGTTATCTACCAGAAACTTCAAGGAAAATGAACAGCTCAACATTAACTATTTTACCGCATGATCATTTTCAGACTGAAAAGATCAAAAGATATAAAAACTTTTTCTATCTTCTACGGAAAATTTTAGAATAGAACTTTAAATTTCTTTATGTGTTGATGAACTTAAAAACTGATGTGGAAGATTTTTATTTTTCTCTGGAGAAATTAGAATTGAAATATAAGCTCTTTAATAAAATTCGGACTTGAGTTAAATTTTCATGATCACAGAATAACTTTTTCTATCTTCTACGAAAAATTTGGATCACTACTTTAAATTTGTCCATCTCTTTGAGAAAATCTGAACTGAAATGAAAAATTTTTAGTTTCTCTGGGAAAAAATTGAATTGATCTGTAAGTTATTTCTCTTTTCATTGAGAAAATTCAGAAGAGAACTTGAACTTTTCTTCACCTCGTTGAGAAAATTAGAAATTAAATGAAGCTTTTTATCTTCCTGGAAAATATTCATATTCATAGTATAACTTTTCGTATATTCTACACTAAAATTTAGAACATTACTTTAAATTTGTTTATGTCTTTCGGGAAAATTACAGAATTAAAGTGGAGCTCCGGATCTTCATAGTGAAATATTCATGATCAATGTGTAACTTTTTATATCTTCTACAAAAAATTTGGATGAAAGCTTTAAATTTATGTCTTTGGGGAAAAATCTGAATTGAAGTGGAACCTTTTTATATTATTTTGAAAAATATAATTGATCAATAACTAATTTCTTTTTTTTATTGAGAAAACTCAGAAGAGAAGTTAAAATTTTATTCACTTACTTGAGAAAATTTAAAATTGAAGTACAACTTTGTCTTTCGGGAAAATATTCACACTGGAGTTTTTTATCTTCATTGAAAATATTCAAGATCAAAGTATAACTTTTTCTTGAAAAATACAAAATACTTTTTACAAAACCAAAAGATTTATAACAGTATTAAAAATATTTCTTACAGAATATAAAAGTTCAAACAAAATCCAAAGCAGTTCTTACAAAACAGAAATAATTCTTAAAAAATACAAAAAGTTTTAAAAAATCCAAAATAGTTCTTACAAAACAAAAATTATTCGTAATAAATACAAAAATACTTTACACAAACCCACAATAGTTCTAACAGAATATAAAATACTTGGTGCAAAATACCAAATACTTGCTTCAAGACACTAAATTTCTAACAACATCCCAAATAGTTATTATAGCATACAAAAAATTCAAACTTATTCCAAAAATAATTCTTGCAAAGCAGAAACAATTCTTGAAAAATACAAAAAGTTGTAAGAAAATATAAAATAGTTCTTAAAAAAAAAAAAATATTATTAAAAATATAAAAAATCCATTACAAAAATACAAAATAGTTTTAAAAGAATTAAAAATAGCTTCTGCAAAATATGAAATACTTGTCACAAAGCACGAAAATTCTAACAACACCGAAAGTACTTCTTACAGAATACAAGAAGTTCAAACAAATCCCAAAAATAGTTCTTAAAAAACAAAAATCATTCTTACGAAATACAAAAATATTTTAGACAAATCCAAAATAGTACTAACAGAATAAAAAATAGTTGTTTAAAAACTTGAAATACTTGTTACAAAACAAAAATATTTCTTAAAACATCAAAAATAGTTCTTAAAGAATATAAAAAGTTCAAACAAAATAAAAATTGTTCTTACGAAACATAAATAATTCTTAAAAAATATAAAAAGTTCTAAGAAATCCAAAATAGTTCTTACAAAACAAAAATTATTCGTAGTAAATACAAAAATGCTTTAAACAAATCCACATTAGTTCTAACATAACAAAAAAAATACTTGTTGCAAAATACCAAATACTTGCTTCAAGACACTAAATTTATAACAACATCCCAAATAGTTATTATAGCATACAAAAAATTAAAACATATTCCAAAAATAATTCTTACAAAGCAGAAACAATTCTTGCAAAATACAAAAAGTTGTAAGAAAATCAAAAATAGTTCTTAAACAACAAAAACTATTCTTAAAAATAGAAAAAATCCTTTACACAAATCCAAAATACTTCTAAAGAGTTAAGAATATCTTCTGAAAAATATGAAATACATGTCACAAAGCACGGAAAGTCTAACAACACAGAAAGTAGTTCTTACAGTATACAAAAAGTTCAAACAACATCCGAAAATAGTTCTTAAAAAACAAAAATTATAATCACGAAGTACAAAAATATTTAAGACAAATCCAAAATAGTACTAACAGAATAAAAAATAGTTGTTGCAAAATTGGAAATACTTGTTACAAAACAAAAAGATTTGTATGCCTTTCCTTGGCACCATTCCAAACGAGCGGGGGCTCCCCACTGGTTCCTACACATTTCAGAATATTGAGCAGTACTAAACCTCCACGTTTTCAATCAGACTAGTTTTTTTAGGGACAAATCGGGGGAGATATGTAAAGTCGACATAGCTTTATTTCATTTTTTTAAGGTTCATTTAGACCAGGTTACGTGCGCGCACGTAACCTGGTCTAAATGAACCTTAAAAAATGAAATAAAGCTATGTCGACTTTACATATCTCTCCCGATTGGTCCCTAAAAACCAGTCTGGTTGAAAACGTGGAGTTTTCGTACTGCTCACTTTTTGCAATGTGTAGGAACCAGTGGGAGTCCCGCTCGTTTGGAAAGGTGCCAAGGAAAGGCATACAAATCTTTTGTTTTGTAACAAGTATTTCGAATTTTGCAACAACTATTTTTATTCTGTTAGTACTATTTTTGATTTGTCTACAATATTTTTGTATTTTATAAGAATAATTTTTGTTTTTTAAGAACTATTTTCGGATTTTGTTTGAACTTTTTGTATCCTGTAAGAACTACTTTCGATGTTGTTAGAATTTCCGTGATTTGTGAGATGTCTTTCATATTTTGAAGAAGATATTCTTAACTCTTTAGAACTATTTTGGATTTGTGTAAAGGATTTTTTCTATTTTTAAGAATAGTTTTTGTTGTTTAAGAACTATTTTTGATTTTCTTACAACTTTTTGTATTTTGCAAGAATTGTTTCTGCTTTGTAAGAATTATTTTTGAATTTTTTGTATGCTATAATAACTATTTGGGATGTTGTTAGAAATTTAGTGTCTTGAAGCAAGTATTTGGTATTTTGCACCAAGTATTTTTTTATTCTGTTAGAACTAATGTGGATTTGTGTAAAGTATTTTTGTATTTACTACGAATAATTTTTGTTTTGTAAGAACTATTTTGGATTTCTTAGAACTTTTTACATTTTTTAAGAATTATTTATGTTTCGTAAGAACAATTTTGATTTTGTTTGAACTTTTTATATTCTGTAAGAACTATTTTTGATGTTTTAAGAAATATTTTTGTTTTGTAACAAGTATTTCAAGTTTTGAAAAAACTATTTTTTATTCTGTTAGTACTATTTTGGATTTGTCTAAAATATTTTTGTATTTCGTAAGAATGATTTTTGTTTTTTAATAACTATTTTTGGGATTTGTTTGAACTTATTGTATTCTGTAATAAGTACTTTCGTTGTTGTTAGAATTTCCGTGCTTTGTGACAATTATTTAATATTTTTCAGAATCTATTTTTAATTATTTTAAATATATTTTGGATTTGTGTAAAGGATTTTTTATATTTTTAATAATATTTTTTTTTGTTTAATAAATATTTTATATTTTATTAAAACTTTTTTTATTTTTCAAGAATTGTTTCTGCTTTGCAAGAATTATTTTTGGAATAATTTTGAATTTTTTTTATGTTATAATAAATATTTGGGATGTTGTTAGAAATTTAGTGTCTTGAAGCAAGTATTTGGTATTTTGAACCAAGTATTTTATATTCTGTTAGAACTATTGTGGGTTTGTGTAAAGTATTTTTGTATTTATTACGAATAATTTTTGTTTTGTAAGAACTATTTTGGATTTTTTAAAACTTTTTGTATTTTTTAAGAATTATTTCTGTTTTGTAAGAACTGCTTTGGATTTTGTTTGAACTTTTATATTATTTAATAACTATTTTTAATATTGTTATAAATATTTTGTTTTTTTAAAAATTTTTTTTTATTTTGAAATAAAAAGTTATAATTTGATCGTTAATATTTTCATTGAATATAAAAAACTCCAGTGTGAATATTTTCCCGAAAGACAAAGTTGTACTTCAATTTTAAATTTTCTCAAGGAAGTGAAGAAAATTAGTTATTGATCAATTATATTTTTCCAAATAATATAAAAAGGTTCCACTTCAATTCAGATTTTTCCCCAAAGTCATAAATTTAAAGCTTTCATCCAAATTTTTTGTAGAATATATAAAAAGTTACACCTTGATCATGAATATTTAACTATGACGATCATGAGCTCCACTTTAAGTCTGTAATTTTTACGAAAGAGATAAACAAATTTAAAGTAATGTTCTAAATTTTAGTGTAGAAGATAAGAAAAGTTATACTATGAATGTGAATATTTTCCAGGAAGATAAAAAGCTTCATTTAATTTCAAATTTTCTCAACGAGGTGAAGAAAAGTTCAAGTTCTCTTCTGAATTTTCTCAATGAAAAAAGAAATAACTTACAGATCAATTCTATTTTTTACCAGAGAAACTAAAAATTTTTAACTTCAGTTCAGATTTTCTCAAAGAGACTTAAAAATTTAAAGTATTTATACAAAATAGTCGTATAAGATAGTAAATGCTATTATTTTATAATAAACAGTTAACTCAATTCAGAATTTTATTATAGAAATGTCATTACAAGTATAGTATCTCAAGAGAAAAAAAAAAATCTTCAACAGCAGTTTGTATGTTCATCAACACATAAATACATCTAAATTTCTATTATAAATTTTTAAGTAGAAGATAGAAAAAGTTTTTATATCTTTTGATCTTTTCAGTCTGAAAGTGATCAAGCGGTAAAATAGTTAATGTTGAGCTGTTTATTTTCCATGAAGTTTCTGGTAGATAACAAATATTGAATTTGGTTATCAGGTTGTATCCCGTATTGAGTCAGTAGTCATCTGAATAAATACTATTCTAAAGAACAAGGACGGGTTAAGCTTAAAGATATTTATTGCTTAAATGTATTAACAGATTTTTTTTTGAGAAAAAAAACAACAACAACAAATGTTTACATAAAAATACTACTTAGAGTTCACTCTTAAACATCCACAAACGATGGTCCCATGATATAGGATAGTTTTTAACATGTCTTATGGATTTATCCCGATCAGGTATGTTCTTAGGTATCCACTGTGCGAAGAACCTAACCTCGTCTTCAGGACGGTGATAGCCCCCTTCAAATTTAGGACACTTAAACTCTTCTAGATTGAAAAGTGGAATCCTAGGGTCACACTTTTGAATTAAAACTTTATCTGTAGGTACATTGCCCTTTACATAGAGCGCTTCAACTCCGAAAAAGCTGCAAATTTCACTGACTTCCTCCTGGACATTTCTCAGTTCCTGACTAGTATTATTAAGTGGTGTAATCACTCTATCATAGAATCCCAGTCTGTTTATATAACGTAATGTAGTACTCCACAAGCTTTTATCATACTCAAACAGATTTTAGTTCACTAACCAATGATAACAGTCGCTTTCTTCGAGATCAATAGACAATAATAAAAAAGCACATTCGAAGATAACACCGCAAGATGATTTTTTCAAACTGATAAATTCGGTGTCAAACAGTCCTATCATCTTGGAGGCTATTAATGTAGTTGTTAAGCAGAGAAATACTTCATCAAACTTTTATATCTTCGCTCAAGGTTGAATGGAGTTATGACTAGTGAGATGAGTCTTAAAACCATCTGAATTCATTGTGGGGAGGAGTCATAAAACCCTTGGAAGTCATTGCGAGGGGGGTTATTGAACTCTCGGTAACTGATAAATTCTGTGTCATACTGTCCTATCATCTTGGAAGTTATTAATGCAGTTGTTAAGTAGAAAAATACTTCATCCTCCTAGAATTATTTAAACTATACGCAATTAGGTTAAAAATGAAGATATTTATGCAGAGTTTCAAATAGCTATGGTGTCTGAAAACCCAAACATCTAATTAAATATTCTAATTCATTATTTAAGGCACTTAATGCTAATTATTAAACGAAAAAATAAAAAAAAAACTATTCCACGTTTTTTAAGTTTTAAAAAATTTTATGAAAGATTATTAAAAAAACAAATTTCAAGAAAAATTAAAAAAAAAAAAAAAAAAAATCTCTTTGGTAGTTGAAGCATTTTCGTGTTTTGGAATGTTTATCAAAAAGAAATAACGTGGTATAAAGATATCACAGGGTATTTAATTGCATGATTTAATAGACCAAAGCATCTCACATCTCTACCTTTCTACAGAAGGGTATGTTTGTCCTTGTTATGTGTTTTTAGAACTGTCCTTAACTGTTCTCTTGTTTCACTCGAATCGTTGTCAATGTGTAAAGGGATATTTTCATCATGTATTTTGGTAGCTTGGATCGATGTGGTATCGTTCCATCTCGGTCTTTTTTCAGGGGGAGAGTAATTGCACTAATACACTTCCTACTTAAAAAAAAAAGAAGAAAAATTTAGGAAGTAAAAAAAACCCCCACATTTAAATAAAAATTTTAACAATAAATTATATTATTTTGGGTTTATCTAGCTCAGTATTATAGTAATGGAAATATTACAACAACTATACCAATGACATACAGGAGACAAACAAAAAAATTAAAATCCGAAAGCTGACGATAGGATGTATCAGTAGGTAATATGTTACCTGTAACAGTAGCAAGGAGTTGTCCTCTATCATCAACGATTATTTTTATGTTGACATTCTCTTTGAGTGTAATCATCTCTGGAGATCTGAATCTTGCATATCCACCAGCATAAAAGTTGAATTTTTTCGGTAGTTCAAAGAAATTTTAGTCTCTATTGCCTTAGCAATGCATGCATACATTTCTAAGAGTGCTATCGCTTGTAATTGTTTCATAATTTAAATACTTCTCCTTGTCAACTTTCAATGCTACAACAACACGGTTTTGTGAACAAACTCTACTAAAATGCTCCATCTTCACTTTTTTTTTTAAATATGACTTATGTGTTTATCGTTCACCTGCGTAAAAAATACTGTTATAATACATGCAATAAACTAGGTAGTGTCGACAACCCGCCATAAAGTACCAGTGGGAAAGCTGCATCGTGTCTCTGAGCAAGCACAGAGTACAATTGTTAGAGCCGTAAGCATATTTTATGTCATTTTATGATACGTAAAAAAAAGTTGAATATTTTCGAAGTCCAAAAAAAAATTTTAGTCCCAAAAAAATAGTCCTACTACAAACATTATTTTTCTAATAGTAAAGGTTATGACTAACATGTCTATACCATTCTCATTTTGAGTTTGGAACATTTTAAATGTGATTTTTTTTCATCTCATTCGAAGACATGTAAAAAAAAGTTTAAAAAAATATATAACGTTTAAAAAAGATAATAATAATAAATTTAAAAAAATCTTCAAAAAAAAATACAAAAAAACTGGGGGGAGGGGGCCAAGACGTTGGCGGGGAGGGGCCCCAGTTTGAGTTGATGGATAGGGGCCTGTGGGGGTTGAGGTGTCTGATAGTTAGGGTCGTTAGTGCCTTTGATCCTTGAAGGTTTTTACTTACAAACACCTTACTAATTGAATTTCATGGATTTCTTATGTTTTTTCTTAATTTCATTATTAGAAATCTTTTCTTGCCATCTACATCTCTCTTGGTATCAACTTTTTAGTATACTATAACGTTAGACCTTATTTTAAATTGACAACACGGTTTAAACGCTACTTATGTATTATACACAAAACATGGGAGACGTAGAGCTAGGTCAACTCACATAGGTCTTCAGTCATAGTTAGACATTTTTACAGATTGATGTTGTTCCAAGTTTAATACAAATCACCTGAGCTAAAAAGCCAAGAAACGTTACATCAGCTAATAATTATTTTAGTCCTTTGTCTCCACCTTCTTATGATTCCACTTTTTAAATGTTATCTAGCTCTGTTTTTTTCCCTATTATTCAATTAATATCGTTGATACACTCCAATTCGCGAATCTTATATCCTTTTTTGCAAATAGATTTAGCTTTTAACAGCATATGTCAATCAATCAATTCTGAGTTTAGCCTACTATTCTTTAATTAGCAACTTCCTTAATTATATAACTCAATGAATATCCAGAGATACCCAAAATTAATACAAAACTTAAATTTTTTTCCAAGAAAATATTTTGAATACGATTTGGCTGTATAAACTTTTATAATGCTTCAAGATAAAAAAAAACGTTATGATGAAAGGGTCTCAAAAACAAGTCTGCTTGCGTTATACAATCTCAATTATACTTTCAAAGCGTGTTTGATAACTTTATAGGTACATAATATAAAAGGTTTGGTCACTTTTTGCAATGTAATCGTCGAACTACACTGTATATTCTTGTAATCGTGAAACCTTTATATAACTTACTACTTCTATTCTAATTAAACGGCCTTTGTGATTCAGGGGTTTGTGAATCAAAATTTTTTTTAACTTTTAACGTAAAGAGCGTGGTATTGACTAAGGGGAGAACCCCCTCATATACCCAATAACATATACGTAATAAAAAAACAATAAAAAAACAAGCGATACGGCTCAATAATAATCGAAACTTTTAAAAACGGAATTTTGATGTCAATAAATGTATCAAAAGAATGTGTTTATAATGCTGATTCTAAATATATAAATTTTATTACGTTTAGTATTACTCATCAAAGGCTACAAGCCTGAGAAAATTTACCCGATTTTTTAAAGAGGGGGAAACATCCCCTAAAAGGGAAAGAATTTTAATGAAAATCACACCGTCAGATTCAGCGTATCAGAAACACTATAACATAGGTTTCAAGCTCATATCTGCAAAAATCTGCAACTTTGTATTTTTTGCCAGAAGAAAAATATACGAATATAGAAGTTAGTTACGTAAGTTAATTTGTAAAGACATCCATTTAGCAAAAGAAAAGTAAAATTTTTATGCAAATAAAAGCTGCATTAACTAAAAAACGACCAGAAATTAAATTAAAAAAAACAAGTTTTTTAAACTGAAAGTAAGGAGCGACATTAAAACTTAAAACGAACAGAAATTATTCCGTATATGCAAGGGGCTATCCCCTCCTCAACGCCTTGCTCTTTCCGCTAAAATTTGACTCTTTCTCACAACTCTATTTTTTAAAACAATAAAACACTTTAGCGTAAAGAGCGAGGCATTGAGGAGGGGACAGCCCCTTTCATATACGGAATAATTTCTATTTGTTTTAAGTTTTAATGTTGTTCCTTACTTTCAGTTAAACAAAACTTGTTTTTTTTTATTTAATTATAAACTAGAATGGGACGTAGATATGATCACATTCTCTTTGAAATAAATTGGTATGGGGGGGGGGGTGTTTACCCATACCAGTAGCAATCGAGCTGTAAGTACGTAGTCTACCATCTAAGCTATTCCTTTACGTTTCATGGTTGCATGGTGATATTAATACGATAAATTTCGACAATGGTAAATCAATTGGCTAACTCAGATATTTTTTTTCGTTTGGGTTTTGCAGTTTTATGGAACAAAATGGCAAAATTCAAACACTTTGGCGTATTGTGATCTCTTTTGTTTCTCAAAAAAAGGTACTTTAAATATTCGCTAGACGAGCCCTCTTCCAACATTCTACGACTACTGTTTCGAAACGAATCATCCCTTGGTAGTGATACTTATGCTAAAAAGCGATTTTACTTGGTTTAAAAAGTGGGGGACTGCAAGCCCTCGGGTTAAGGGTTAATAAACAATCGATTGACTATCTTAGATTTTTTTTTTCCTTACTAGCATCTTAGCCCTATTTGAGCCAAAACTGCTGCTTCCCGACAGAAAATGGCACTTTGCTCCGCAAAATCTCTTTCGTGACTTAAAAAGGGCGGGAAAAATATTTGTTTCAGATCGAATGAGCCCAATCCTAATATTCTGTGACCATTGGTACAATATAATCATCCCTACAAAAAAAAGAGAAAAACGAAAGAACCACAGCGGCTTAGTGCTTCCCATGCAAAAATATGATTTTCTTTGTCTTCAAGATGCGGTAGACAATAAATCTTCGGTTACAGGGTTTTGACAATGGCGATTTCAATAGTGTTAAACGTCATGTTTTATAAGCTTCACGCCCCTCTTGTAATAATTGCCAATTATTGCTCAGTTTAAGCTAGAGTCACTGTAGAAAAAAAAAATAGAAGACGAACATTTTCAAATGAAAGTGTAAGCACAGTCGACGCTACTTTGGCCAAGAATTATCCATTATGGGAGGAGGCCTGCCACCATCTCGACCCTATGCCCTTAATGTTAAGTTTGATTAGTTTTTTTCTTAACGCATTTCAGACTTGAACAAATATAACAAGTCGTTAATTGTAAGTGTGTTATTTATTGACAAAATTCCAAAACCTTCGAAGAAAAAAATCTTATTGTTTACAGAAAATGCTAGCAAACGAGCCTTTCATCAAAGTATTGCGATGAAAGAATTTATTTCTCTTTAAATTATGCTTGTTCTCAGTAATATATTCAGTTACCCTGATTATGACAGGCCTAACACCTATCCCGATGCCCATTTTTTACGCTTCAGTTCAGCTTTTATCTCACAATGGTCTGACTATTAAGTACAATCAATTTCCCTTATAGACCACCCTTTCCGCAATCTGATGGGAGCTTTCACCCCTCAGATCCCGAACTGCACACTCATTCCAGATATATTTTTTTTAATGAAGAGAACTTAGGGGATAATCCACTCCATATTCATTTGCAGGATCTCTCATTGAAACTTTGAAACTATGGACTTAGGCTTCAGGGCCCTAATCCCCCCTCATAAAAATCTATAATTTTGCCCCTAGTAGTTGCTGTACAACTATACATTACTGTAAAACCGTTTTGTATGGACCGCATTATATTTAGGGATGAATGGGACGCATCGAAGAAGCATAGCCTCCGAGATTGGGACGCACAATGAAAACAACGATAGACTATACGTTGAGTTTTGAATAAAAAAGAATTAAAGCTTACACAGACCTGCAAGAATCGACACGGCACAGCTAAGAGCAGTAAATGGTGGATGAAATTCTGAATCATAAGGAAATGCACGTAACACATTTGATTTGAAAGACTGAGCTTCGAAAGCAAAGTATTAAGAATTGAACTGCGATTCAATTTTTCACATATCATCTTGCAGGAATCCAATTAGTATTGAAAATTAATAATCCAAGCTTAAAAAAATTGAAATTTCATCTTATAGTGTTTCTTCAGTAAAAAGCCAAAATAATCTTTATAGAGGCTCCATAAGATTGAACCTCGAAAAGCCATCAATATTTTTCTGTCAATGTTAGTCCCTTAACTTTAAATTTCATCCCGAGCAAGTTCAAAGATTTTTTTTTAGTTGTAAAGTATTTAACATCAATTCGAGAAGCATTTCCGGGTATCTCCTTTCTTAGTTAGTTGGGCATTTATGCGTCAACGATAGCGGTCCAGGGGGGAGCTCTTGGGACTAAAAGCTAGTCGTGGGAAAGGGGTCGTTCCCAGGGCTGGAACTTCCGTTCCAGGAAAGTTACATTCTTCGCTCATTTCTAAAGGCAGTCCATCTCTCGCCTTCGTCGTAGTTAGTTGTTCTTGTGCTACCTTATTTTCTCTATGTGTATTCTCACGTTATTTAATAAAGACCATGTACCAACGTTTATCGTCTATCTTTGGAATTTACGTAAACCATCACATCTGCCAATAGAAAAGGGCATATAGAAAGAACTTAAATAGAGGTTTACAGAGTGGTGACAGTAGAACTTTACAGAGTAGTGGCAAGCGGTTAAGACTAGTGGAGCATATATCACTAGTGGAAAACCACCAAGTGACATTTGAGTGACCGTTATAAGTATTTAGGACATCTTACGCTAAATACTGGCAACACATTGAAGAGCTATTTCGTCCGCTACCAAAATTGCTTGTGATATTGAGCCGCAAATACTACAAAAGACTGATAAAAAGACATCGAAATGTTAAGAGTTATTGAACCTTTTTCTATTCAAAGCGCCTTCTTGAGAAACACTTTCTTTTAAATGAACATTTTGAAACAGGCTGTTACACAATGCCTAATATGGATTTCCTCGCGATAGCTTCTACATACTAATTCAAATTTCTACAACTGGAAGTCTCCGGTTGATTTCTACCTTCACTTAGCCATTTTACAATTGGTGTTTTTTTTTACCTGATTTTATACAGTCGACGTGTGATCTACATTTGACAGTTTCCAAACAAAATTTAACATTGTGAATTCGATAATCGAAAATTAATTCTCAATTGTGACTCCATTTGACGCTAGTGATTTAATTGAGACCAACTGCAATTAGATGTAAGACAGACGACCTTTCGTAAGTGATTTAGCACGACTAAACAACCCAGTAAATTTTATTAGACCCTTGTTGTTAAAGGTGAAGTATATTGCCCAAAATCTGGCGTCCGTAATTAAGGAGCTGTGTTTAAAACAAATATTTAAATTTTTAGAATAACTGCTTTTCAAATTTTAATCTCAATATGTCAGTTTTTATTCCTATTCTCGATCCTGCGGAAACTGGATATAACAAAAAGGTTGCTTTTGATTTTGTAAAACAGTGGAGGATAAATGGCATATTTCCACCTCTTTTATTTGACTCAAATGATCCTGGTTTTGATCAAGATGAACTTTATGATTACCTTCAAAAGATCAAGATATGGGTCCCAACAAACCCTCCAACTCCCCTGAGCACCACCCCAATTAATCCTCCAATAGAACAGCCTCAACAGTCCCAAGTAATAGGATCGCTAATTGACCCTTTTTTTATTAATAACCCCACCCACAAATTCATAAATTTTAAAAATAATTAATTTTTTTAAAAAATTTTTTACAAATTTAAAAAAATTTAGTTTTTTGCAAAATAAAAAAAAAAAAAAAAAAAAAAAAAATTTTCAGTTGTTTTTAAATTGTTGTGTTTAAAAATATTTGAGCCATTTTTTGACCCGGGGTTGGTTCGCTCCTTTTTTTGGGAATCTGGATCCCACGATTATAAATTTGTCAAGTTTAAAAGGTGGATTACTTGTAGTATATACCCCAGGCAAAATAGTAGGCAAAATGGTTGCAGGGTTTGTAGGCGTGGCTCAATTTAAGGAAAAGGGTATATCTATTCTATAGAAGGATGCAAAGATTAGGAAGGTCATTTAGGGTGTCCTTAGAAGCCAGGGATGATGGTGTAGTTCTTGGAAGATTTGCTCTAAATTTATTCAAGGAGTGGATCAGACCGTCCTACAAACGGTATTTGTTAGAGAATAGTACAGAATTTTTTTTTGTTTAGGTGATGCGTATAAGGTTGCAATACAATATGAACAGATAGAACAGATAGTGGGGAAAGGAGACACGTCTTCTTTTTCCGATGAATTTCTTTCTGCGCTGACGAGGGTGAAATTTGGACTCAATGATAATGAGAAGGCACTGCGAGATGGTACTGATTCCTCGCAGGGCGGTTTGGCTACCCAGGAAAAGGGAGCTGGTTTTGCAGTCCCGTGGGATGGTACTGATGCCTCTCGGGATGGTTTTTTTTGTTGCACTGCGAGATGGTACTGATTCCTCGCAGGGTGGTTTGGCTACCCAGGAAAAGGGAGCTGGTTTTAAAGTCCCGTGGGATGGTACTGATGCCTCACGGGATGGGTTTTTTTTGTTGCACTGTGAGATGGTACTGATTTTCTCGCAGGGCGGTTTGGCTACCCAGGAAAAGGGAGCTGGTTTTAAGGTCCCGTGGGATGGTACTGATGCCTCACGGGATGTTTTTTTTGTTGAACTGAGAGATGGTAGTGATTCCTCGCAGGGCGGTTTGGCTACCCAGGAAAAGGGAGCTGGTTTTAAGGTCCCGTGGGATGGTACTGATGCCTCACGGGTTGGTTTTTTTTTGTTGCACTGCGAGATGTTACTGATGCCTCGCAGGGCGGTTTGGCTACCCAGGGAGAGGGAGCTGGTTGTAATATCTCGCGAGATGAGGTTGATGCCTCACGGGATGGTTTTAATGCGTAGCGCTAATAGTTATGTAGAGATATCAACAGTAGTACTGCCATTTGTCGAACCACAAGTTAGTAGAGAAAAACCAAATAGGTCTAACCAGAGGCGTTCCGCAGCAATAAAACCCCGAGGATTTTATTGGGAATAATATCTTAACGTCATTGCAGCATGGTATGATTTTTAAAGTTTCTGCAACTTCTTTTATTTGTCGCTGGTATTTTCAGGATTAATTAGCCTTTCCCGGTCATTCCTTTTGCCCTAATTCAAAGTTTATACATAATCCCAACTTTCCTTGTCCTCATCAAATTCAGGGGTATGGGGAACAAGTCTATTTTAAAATATACAAAGAAAAATGAAGTGTTAAAATATCCAGTTTCCGACTACTGTTGTTAGTGTGGTTCGTTTATACTATGTAAGTTTTTACTTATGCAAGTATTGTATAGTGTTTGTATTATGTAATTGTTTACTAGTTCATGCTGTAGAATGTTAGTAGGCGAGAAGTGAATAATTTGGGAAGGGAATGTTTTGAATTCAATTAAAGTTTGTGGGTTTAATGAGAAGGGGATAAGCCAAATTTGGAAAATTTAACTTAAAACAGGGGGGAGAATCTGTAAAGTATTTAACATCAATTCGAGAAGCATTTCCGGGTATCTCCTTTCTTAGTTAGTTGGGCATTTATGCGTCAACGATAGCGGTCCAGGGGGAGCTCTTGGGACTAAAAGCTAGTCGTGGGAAAGGGGTCGTTCCCAGGGCTGGAACTTCCGTTCCAGGAAAGTTACATTCTTCGCTCATTTCTAAAGGCAGTCCATCTCTCGCCTTCGTCGTAGTTAGTTGTTCTTGTGCTACCTTATTTTCTCTATGTGTATTCTCACGTTATTTAATAAAGACCATGTACCAACGTTTATCGTCTATCTTTGGAATTTACGTAAACCATCACATCTGCCAATATAAAAGGGCATATAGAAAGAACTTAAATAGAGGTTTACAGAGTGGTGACAGTAGAGCTTTACATAGTAATTCACTTGACTTATCAACTTTCCGGTTCAATAAAACTTCTTGATTAATTTCCCTTTGACTGAGTTCAGCATTTGACAACGCTCATCAGTAATAACCAGAATAGATTCCAGGAAACATCTTTTTCTAGGAATTTATCATTCAAAAAGAAAGCTAGGGTGAGACTGACCAGCATATACCGCTTGTGGAGTAGAATTTCGAAGACTGAGAATGCTTTTTCTAATTTGCCAAAAAAAGGTAGGTAGGAAAATTTTAGGGGACATTTCCTGCGGGGAAGGGGGGTATTTTCCGTGAGGAGGAAAGTTTCAGGGGGAATATCTCTAGTCTGATTTTAATTAAGACCACTTGCCTTTTAGGAGTGTGTTCCCATCTTTCGAAAATGAGGCAAATTTTCTCAGGCTTGTAGCTTTTGATGGGTAAAATTAAACTTAATGAATTTTGTTTATTTGAAATGAGCATAAAAATTCGATTCTTTTAATGTATTGTTATCAAAAGTCCCTTTTTAGAGTTTCTGATACTATTAGCCCACGTCGCTCCTTACTTACAGTTCGTTACCATTAAAGGTTTGATTTGCAAGGCCAGATCTTGGACAACAAATTATTCTTGAATCCCAGTTGTAAATACTTTTGCACACAATTTCTGGACTTTTCTTGATTATTTCATAGTTATATTCAACAATATAGGAAGGACGAAGAAAACCTGTTTTAAAGTTCTAAATAATAGCATATTTCAGTTAAAGAAAGATATTAAGAAAGTCGACGGAGACTCGTATGTAGATGTCTTCCCAGTTAGTATCCTTTAGATACCATCCGTTCTTTTTTTTTCTTTGTTTTTGTATCTCGTCCTCTGGACGAGATACATGAACTTGTGTTTTACTGTAGTTGAATTGAAGGCCATATGGAGCGACGAAGCGTTGAGAGTCCAATTGATTCGATTGAAGAATTCGAAAAGAAGATTTACTGCTAGCTGCAATCAAGGCCGTATCCAGGAGGAGGCGGGGGGGGGGGTTATGCATTTGAACCCCCTCCCCCCAAAAAATTTCCAATTCGTAAAAATGTAACAAAAATACACATAAAATTTTTTTTGACACACTTAAAAAAAAATTGTAACCCGTTCCGAAAAAAAATCCTAGATACGGCCTTGGCTGCAATTAAAAATGATCAGGAATCTCTGGTATTTACTAATACACTTGAGATGAAGAATGCTTCTAAGCACAACTAACTATGGACTTAGTCATCTTGCCTTATTAAAACCATTAAATTGTTCAATGGTACACAATTTGTTTTTCACCTCAATAAATATGAAAAATTGACTGTATCAGTTTGTCTTCTTGAATTTTGCAATGCTAATTTTCCCAAGTTCATCGGTTTTGGGATAGAAAATTAGTTGATTGAATTTTTCAATGTCTTTTCAAGAATATATATACATTTTTTTCACGGCCAGTTTTTATTTCTTAGGTTTCCTCGAGTATAACTAAAACGTAAGTTTCTAGTTCTAACGTAAATTCAGTAGATGGCAGCTAGATCAGCAAAAATACTATGAATAAAAAGTCATAAGGTTCATGCAAATAATTTTTTTTAAGATTTCGGGAAGTCAATTAGCAATGACAAATTGATAGCTTAAATTCAAAAATTAGGCCTTTCATTGTGCATGGATTCTTCATTACAGATAGAAAAATGAATATTCATCGCTTCCGACTCCCTGAAAGCCATAATTCTTTTTCTGTCACTGAAAGTCACTAGGCTTTAAATTTCACTGTGGACTAGATCAAAGATTTCTTTTGTAATTCTCTTTGCCTATCAACTTTACGGCCGAGTAACATTGCTTGATTAATCACTTTTTGACTGAATTTAGCATTTAGCGTAGTAACTACGACTGATTCCAGGAGTGCCTTACTCGGTATTTTCACAACCGGAGAAGAAAGTAGAGGTGAAGCGGAGCAGTGGCACTAGCCAGGATAGTGATCAAAATGGAGTAAACTTTACGCAAACCAACTATTATCACATTTTTACTCAGTTTAGTGCTACAAAATTTAAGCAGCGTTCGCGGAGTTTTCTTTATTTTATGAATCAATAACTAAAATAAACGTATTGTATTTTTTAAACAAAATCAAACTCAGACCCGATTAATGATTCGATTTATCGAAGTTATCGAGGGTTGAATTATCGAGAGTCGACTGTAGTTACAAAAGAAGCTTTCTGATTGGTAGTAGTTGAAATCCCAGGCGCAGAGTCCCTGACTCTAGAACTAGATGCTTAACAGTAAATTGTTGAAGTCAAGTACCGAACTTTATGTGTAAACTGAAAGTGTCTGGATACTGAGGTCTGGACAAATACGTATCTAGACATGTAAGCCTGACTAGGCATACGTGTGAATGCTGTGCGTTCAGGAAAATAGATGAAGCAAACCCTAGTTCCGCCTAAAGAGTTGTTTTTTTAAGCGTCTGCTCCAGTCATACTGATACGGCGTACATAGTTCATCTTCTTCATCATGCCAAAGAACCAAGAAAAGGAGAACAATTGCACATAGCGTCTACCAGTCCAGCAGAACGAGCATGGGTCATTCAAAGTAATGGATTAACGTCTGTAGCCAATTTTACCGCACTGAAGAAATTTGACTCATTTAATCAGGAAAAAAGATACTACCATCTAGCGCACTTATACGAGAGTAAATGGTTTAATCTTCAGGCTTCTTCGCCTAATCTGTCACGTTAAATACGGAACGAACCAAGGATGTACCCAGGGGTCCTCGGTCCCGGACCTCCCGAAATCCTAAAAATTACACGAAGTGGTTACTGACAATCACCAAGTTCACGATTCTTAGTTCCATTAGAAGTAATTAATCTAGCTTAGGTTAACAGAGATTAATGCCTACTATTACCGAAGCATTACTAATTGCCCACGGAGAATCATGATGGACGGTTTTCTAATATTACTCTTCTTACGACAAGGAACTTTATTTCACACATGAAAAAGTTTCTAGTCGGGCCTTGTCAAACATGAAAAATGTGCTATTCTCATTAGTTGGATATTCGTCTCCAGGGGAGCTATGAAATTAAGATGAACTCGAAGCATCAAACCAGACTCTTGAGTATGTTTTCATCCCCTTGCTAGCATTTTAACTCTATCAGGGGGCAAGGAGGATACTTAATGAGGATTAGTAAATTTTAAGAAGAGCAGCAGCGAACCAGCTATTGGAAGAAAGATAATTTTCAAAAAAATTACAAACTTAGATGAAATAGCTCTTTTGTATTTTCAGGCTCCAAATTATGGATTTTGGGAACACAAAATGAAAATGATGATGAAGATACACCACTTACATACCGCAGCACCCAAAATACGTTTTCGTAATTTTTTGGCAGCATAAAAATAATATTTTCATGCTTTTCGTAGGATCGGTTTTTTGTTTAATAAATTAAACTATATATATATATATATATATATATATATATATATATATATATATATATATATATATATATAAATCTGCAAAGATCTCAGTATTTTGCTAATAACAAGACTTCACTTTGGTATGAAACTGAGACAATTGTTTTCAGATTTGAAGAAAACTATTTAATTAATTGCAAATTGTAATATACAAGTTACCCTACAGGTCAGCGTAAAACTCAAATAGAAAGAAAACTAGCTGAGCGTAATAACCAAACTCAATGCAGGTATATTTTTAAGGGCCATTTAGATCAATTTTATCATAAGGACCCTTCTTTTACTCATCTTTGTGCTAAGACCTTATATCTTTTGACAAAGAACGCTTAAAAGCGAAACCTTAGCACTACAATCTGACATAGCGTTCTTTGCAAACGTCTTTCATCATTCTGCTCTGATCAGCAGTCTAAGAACAATGATGAGTATATCATCAAAGTTCTCTCATCAATATTCTATATGGCAAACTGATGGCGTCCTTCACATTTTTTGCTAACATCAGTGAGCTTTAAGATCTTAGAACAAAGATGAACAAAAGAACGGAAATCCTTGCAGAAAGATGTTAGATCTTAGATGTAAGATCTTAGTGCAAAAGAACGGCCCTATATACATTCACCCAAGAGAGGCAATTCACGGTTGCAACAGTAGCTACAAAGTACTAAAGGGCGAACCAAAACCCATAATAGCCAAAATTTGTAAAACCGGTTTTGAGAAGAACTGTCAATTGACAAAACTTTTCCAAGTAAAAATATTTTTAAAATGGTACTTTTTTATTCAGATTCAGTTGAAAAGTAATGCTGTTATTCCTGCCTATATTTTCAGTAAAGTGCTAGTTATTCCAATATTTATGAAATAGGTAAATATCACGAGTCTGTTTATTTGAGGTCATTTTGTAGATATGTGTTGCATAAGCTGCGAAGCAACAATTTTAGCACGCTCTAAGTTTCAACTTAAATTTTACTTCCTTCAGGAAAACCTGGCTTAAAAAAATCAGCAGTATCTAAGAAATGACATTTAATTTTTCAGGAACGGCGCTTAAATCTGTAAAAATGTGTATTAGTATCAAAAGAGCAGATTTCCCTAAGATAATAACATTTTCGCTTAGTAATCAGAATTCGATGAAAATTAACAACAAGAAAATTCTAAGTTACTACAGCAAACTCAGTGTGTCGTCCAGTCACCTAGAAAAGACATTCGAGAACGACCTGCATACCATTATATAGGTCTCATTAGGTATAAGTTTTTTATAGGTTTCATTCCTATATAAGAACATTTTTCGTAGCTAGTCTCCTCAACCCTAAAAAGGCACGCGGCTGTACTCACGGCGCGCGGATCCACCCAGAAGAAGGCTCGAAGAAAACGTTAGGCAGTGATAGATGTCGGTTGTACTTACGGCGCACGGACTCACCCAGAAGAATACTCGAAGAAAAAATTAAGCAATGACAGATTTATGCTGTTTGCACCTAAAAGTACTTTTTCTAATATACAGCCCACACAAGAAAAATTCCACGACAGACTCGCTATCTTTTAAATATTGGCGGTGTATTAGTATAAATGCAATTTATACTTTCGACTTTAAAATTAAATTGCATTGGAATTAGAAACAGAAAACCAGCTTTCCATCATTGCACGAAAACGTCAACAGTTCCCTTTTCAAAATATTCACCTGTCAATGCTGAGTATATCTTATATTTTGTCCTCAAGCTCCGAGACTGCAAAGTTTCACTCAACTGTCAAAAATCTATTTACAAGTTGTTGACTAAACTTTTTATCTTCACTTCCAGAAAGTTTCTAGATTGCTGAGTACTGGAAGGTCAAAATAGCTTTCAATTCATTTTTATAACAGTAAAACTCAAAGCTCCTTAGAGCTAGGTTATAAATGATGATTAGAAAAAAGACGAAATATATATATATATATATATATATATATATATATATATATATATATATATATATATATATATATATATATATATATATATATATATATATATATATATATATATATATATATATATATATATATATATATATATATATATACATATATAATATCGATTGCCGTTCGATTGCTGTTATATAGTAGTTTTTTTTAACGTGGAGGGGGCAAATTTGAAAATGAACGAAAAAGAAAATTGTTTTGGATAAAACATGGAACAGAAGGCCACATTTGTAGGTACTCTACCTCAAAGCAAGTTCAATAACTCTAAATTTAATAACTCTAAATTTACATTAACAAATTTTACACAAAGGTGAGAAACTGAAATTGAGGTTTTTGACTGTAAAAAAATATATATAGATTTGCACAAGGCAGGATCCTTAACCATTCAATTTTCCAAACCGGCCAAACTAGTTTTTGCCAAAACCGGCAAAGACGGTTTTGAAAACCATGAGCTTCAAAACAAAAGGGGTTGGACTGACCAAAAGAACGTATTTAGTTTAAGATGAGAAGGATGGGGGATTGGTTGATAAATCGATTCTTATCGATTTCTGATTTTTATTTTTAAATGTCAAAGTCCATCTTTTGAATTATTGCAGCCAACAAATGTCTTGGCTGGTAAGGTAAGCCTCGAATCTTCCTTCAGAATTTTGGTTTGGAATCCATAAAATAAATATAATCAAAATATCAGATAAAAGTGCAAAATCAGATTCCTAAACTGCTTCGTAAGGGTAAAAGAAAAAAAAACTTGTATGAAGGAATAATGGGTATACATGTTTTCTGAGTCAAGCTTTCAGAGGCAACGCTATAGCGTTACCTATAGTAAAGCCACACGGTTCCAATGTTTTATTATTATTAATAAAAAAAAAAACTTCCCGAAAAATAAGTTTTTCAAAGAAAAGTAAAGGCCATTTTAAACTTAAACTCAGCAAATACAAATACCTTTTAAAATTTTATAACAAATGTTTTCTTTTGTATTTAATATTGAAAATAAACATTAAAACTATAGTAAAATTTTGAACTGGAGAGCTTCCAGCAATTAATATAATTTTACATCAAATATCCAGTTTAATTTATTAGCTCTTTTTAAAGTTGTTAAAGACGAATATAGTTTCCCTACAGACAAGTATTTGGATACCGCCTCCTTTCCTAACTGTAAATAAAAAACAAAAGCCTACTGCGTTTAACTGAAAACGGATTATATTACAAATATTTTCTTTTCCAGTTCTTACAGTATTGAAAACAAAAATACAATTACAGTGAAATAAATCCTGTAACCAATGGATCTTTCAACAATTAATATCATTTTCATCAAATATTCCTTTTGATGTTGTTTTTACTTTCCAATACTGTTCAAGGCGCATACAGTTTTCAGTAAAGCGCCAATGACGCAGTAGGTTTTAGACTTTTACAGTGAGAGAAGGAGGTCGTACTCAAACTCTTGTTTGTGGTGATTTTTGTTCGTTTCAAGCTTTATTTGCACATTAAATTTAAGTTTCAGTCGTTTTATGGGGTATGAACTAATTCTCGTGCATATATATGGTATCCTGGTTTACATAGATTGTTTATTTAGTTTCAGTTTGTTTTTAGTCTGATTTATGCTTCAATAGCAGAATATTTTTTTTCGTTTTAAGCTTGATTTTCGTATTTAATCTAAGCATTACTCGCTTTAAGATCTATTCATTCATTTATATTATTACTTGTTGTATTTTTTTGCTATGATTGTTCATTTAATTTTTGTTTGTTTTGGGTTTCATTTATTCTTTAATAGTAATTTCTGGTCATTTTGAGTTTGAATTTTAAAAGGTATTTGTATCTGCTAAGCTTAAGCTCAAAATGACATTTACTTTTCTTTGTAGAACTAAGTTTTCGCAAAGTTTTTTTTAAAATAATTTTTGGTAGTTCTTGATTTCAAAAAATTTCCAGTTTTAAAAAACTCCTTATTCAGATATAGAACTTAAAAAAAAAAATCAAATATTCATATATATGTCAAAACTGAGTTTACGGAGCAGCACCGATGTGACTTAAGGGGCTTGGGTCTACATCGGTATGTTCTTTTCATGATGTTTTAGCGGTTTTAAAAAAAATTTCCGTCTAAAAATGTTCAAAGGATTAGTTTGGAGGAAAAGGGCGTGGGGGGGGGACTAGATTAAGCTTCGGTCTCTTTTCACTCTTATAAAGTGAACTAGAACTTTCTATTTTCAATCAAATGAGCCCTCTCTAAAGTTTATACGAGTATCACTTATATAAGAACCGTATATATCCCCAGAGTATAACTTACAACGCCTATCCCTGGACACTGGGGGGCTATGTCGACCCTGGAGTTTTAATATCTGATGGTTGTACTATTTCTAACAAAATAGTCACCTGAAATTTTTATCGGATGGGTTTATCCATCCGTTAGGCCCAAAGGCGTTGAGGACGGGAGGGGCTAGTTGCCCTCTGATCTTTTTCACTCTAAGAAAATGAACTACAACTTTATATTTCCATTAAATGAACCCTCTCTGAATTTTATGAAGTTTATACGAGCATATCTTCCATAAGAACCATATATGCCCCCAGAGCAATACTTACAACGCCTTCCCCGGCCCTGGGGAGAATGGGGTCGACACATGAATTTTTCTTATGAACTCTGAACTATTTTTAACGAAATAACCGTACGTAAATGTGGTTTTGCTACATGATCTTTGAAATATTTTTAAAAAAATGGCTACCTCAAATCTTTTATCAAATTTATTTAGGGAAAAAGGGCTTGGGGGGCCTAGTTGCCCTCTAATCACTTTTGACTCGTAAAAAGGGCACTAGTACTCTCGATTCCAATCGAATGATCCCCCTTTGAAGTTTATGCGACGATCCCTTCTATATGAAGTGCCTCTGGAAAAAAAATCAATGGAGTGTGGGCGGAGGCTAGCTGCCCTCCAATCACTTTTGACTCTTAAAAAGTGAATTACAACTTTCAATTTCCAATCAAATGAGCCCTCTAGGAATTTTCCTAGATGCGACGACCTTCAAGGGGTCGTCGTAGAAATTTCAAAGGGTGCTCATTCGAATAGAAATCGAGAGTTCTAGTGCCCTATTTAAGGGTCAAAATTGATTGGAGGACTACCAGCCCCCCCCCCACGGCCATCATTCCCCCAAACACATACATTCAAAATGTTGAGATAGCCATTTTGTTCAGCGTAGTTGATTTCCAGATACAAAATATATTTTTGAGGAGGATACTCCCCCAGAACCCGCAGGGCAAGGGTTTTAAGTTATGCCCTGGGGGCATATAAGGTTTCTGTAGAAGGTGTTGCCGTAGAAACTTCAAAAAAGTCTCATTCGATTGGAAATTCAAAGGGATAGTGCCCTTTTTAATAGTCGGAAGTGATTGGAGGGCAACTGGCCCCCCCACCACGCCCAACATTTCCCCAAACACATCCAATCAAAATTTTGAGATAGCCATTTTGTTCAACGTAGTTGATTTCCAGATAGAAAATATTTTTTTGATAAGTACGCTCCCTCACAACCATCAGTGCAAGGGTTGAAAGCTATGCCCAGGGGGGATATAAGGTTTTTATAGAAGGTGTTGTCGTAAGAACTTCAAAAAAGCCTAAGTCGATTGGAAATTCAAAGAGCTAGTGCCCTATTTAATAGTCGAAAATGATTTGAGGGCAACTAACCCCCCTCTCACGCCCACCTTTTCCCTAAACACATCCAATCAAAATTGGAGACAGCCATTTTATTAAACGTAGTTTTAAGTTCTGGAAATTAGGTCTTTGAGGATGACAACTCCTCCACAGCCCTCAGGGCAAGGGTTGTAAGTTATGCCCTGGGGGCATATAAGGTTTTGTATAGACAACGTTGCCGTAGAAACTTCAGAAAGGGCTCGTTCAATTGAAAATTTAAATGGCTAGTTCCCTTTTTAATAGTCGAAAGTGATTCTAAGGCAACTGACACCCCTTCCACGACCACTATATCATCGAGCGCATTCAATAAAAATTTTGATATACCCATTTTGTTCAATCGAGTTGTAAGTTATAGGTATTTCCTGACTCAACAGAACACTTTTGCCACAGCCATAAGGGCAAAGATTATTAGTTGTGTCCTGGCATATGTGGAATTAATAACAGGATTGCTCTTATAAACTTCATAGAGGGCTTAATTGATTGGAAATTGAAAGTTCTTGTTCAATTTTTAAGCGTCAAAAGATATTGGAGGGTAACCAGCTCTCCCTCCCCCCAAACCCTTTTTTCCCAAATGCACCCAATACAAATTTTAAGATAGCTATTTTGTTAAAAATAGTTCAAAGATCATATAACAAAAATTCCGGTGTCGATACAACCCCCCAGGGCCCGGGGACAGGCGTTGTAAGTTATGCCTTGAGTGCATATATGGGTCTTATTAAAGGGATGCTCGTATTAACTTCAAAGAGGGATCATTTAATTGGAGATTGAAAGTTCTAGTTCACTTTTAAGAGTCAAAAGAGATTGGAGGGCACCTAGCCCCCCCCCCCTCTATGACCTTCTTTCCTCAAACCCATCCGATAAGAACTTTGAGATAGCTTTTTTAAATAGTTCAATGACCATATAACGAAAACTCAACACAGCCCCCAGGGCCCGCGGGCAGGTGTTGTAAGTTACGCCCTGGGGGAATATATGGTTCTTATTGAAGGGAAGCTCGTAAAAAATTCAGAGATGGCTCATTTGATTGGAAATTGAAAATTCTAGTTAAGTTTTTCAGAGTCAAAAGAGATGAGGGCAACTAGCCCCCCCACGCCCCTTTTTTCGAAGTGAGTTTCGGTACTTGCCTATTATATAGAACACACTAAAGAAATGAAGTTTGCTGACAATTAAATATGATGAAAATAGAATACTTTATGAGCAAAATTGTGAAGGTCATTTGTGAATTATTAAATTGGCAGCTTCGGCGTCGACTGACCGTCTCAAAGACAAAGAAAAGTTCATTATTAACGCGATTCTTGAGGACACCGGTTAGTTTGCTCTGACTAGTGATAGAATATAGTGTCTCACCATGGATGTTCAAATTAAGATTTGGGATTTGCCAAGGACTAAAGAACAGACATTTATATTTTCCAGGATAAGGGGTTGTCGCCCAAAACAAAACACTGTGTCAATGGACACACCATGACTTTACTCTTACGAGAAGCAACATTTTTGGAAGTGTAACACTAGGTCATGCTTGAAAACCATCAATTTGCGTGTCAATACGTAGTTTTCTAAAAGTAAAATACAATTTGTTTCTGTAGTTCGTTTAATTTATTTCCGGGTTAACGAATTGCCTTCTGTGGCCTGGTGTCAACAAGAGCTAGTCATTTCTAAACAAACGGTTGTCGATTGGAAAAACTATCTCCGTGAAGTGTGCATGTTTTCTGTGCAACAGAAAAACTGTGGGAAAATTGGAGGAATTGGTCATATAGTGAAAACAGATGAATACTTGTTTACAAAAAGGAAAAATAAGGCAGGAAGAATCTTACCACAATAATGGGTGCTTGGTGGAGTGTGCCGTGAAACCAGTGAAAGATTTTTAGTGGAGGTCCCTAACAGGGGAGCAGAAACTTTACTCCAACAAATTAAGCTTGATCTATAGACAGGATCAATAATATCTTCAGATTTTTGAAAGGGCTACAAAACAACTGAGCTGGAACAAGCAGGTTTCAATCATTTGAAAGAGAACCACAAAAATAATTTTGTCGACCCAGAAATCGGCATCTCTACCCAAAAAGTAGAGGGAATGTGGGGTTCAACAAAAGTCGAGGAATAAACGGCACCGAGGTACATCCCGCCATCATTTACATTCATACTTAGTAGAGTATATGTGGCGGGCGGCAGTAAAGGTAGAAGGCCGATTTCATTTTGACGCAATTACTTGAGGACATTTCTGCGTTGTGGGAGCATATTTCTAAGCTGTAGTTTTCACAATTTTGCCAACAAAGTATTCTATTTTCATCATATTTTTTTCATTAGCATTACCAAACTTCACTTCTTGAGGCGTGTTTTATATAATAGACAAGTACCGTTTTATATAACAGACAAGTACCTGAGTTTCTAAACAATTCCACTAAAGAACATCCATCAAATTTCCTTCAACTTTTCAAATTGACCACGCCTCGAGGCTGTAACTGACAATTTTCGCTAACGTGATACACTGTGCAATAAGAAATACATAAAATGTATGCTTTACACCTTTTAAAATACTGGTATTGAGTTATTAAAGCAAATATTTCTTAAGTAATGGAACAGGGGCTCAGAGCCCAGGTTCACCTAAATCTTGCAGTCCATTATGTTTTACACAACCCTTTAGAATTTCTATGCCAAACACCTTATTTTGCCGTCTTTACAACCCCTCGCCCTAAAAAACAAGAATTAAACATACACATCTAGTCAATGTACCCTCCCCCTCCAGGAAATGTAAAATTTTGGCCTAAACATGTAATTTCTTGTATTTTTGCCCTTTGGGAAAAACCTGTGACAGCCCTCCTTTAAAACTGAGACCAATGAGTAGCAAAAATTATGTTTAAGTCTTCTACAAAATTAACTTTTGCTTATGCACTTTAGGTTTAGTGAAACCTTTCAGCATTTTCAGTGTCTCGACAGTGTCGAAACTTTGCATTTAAGTGTCGATCAACATGCCAGAAAGTATTAAAATTTCAATTAAGATAAACATACTCAAGGCCATAAATTAGGTCAATCTAATAAAATCACTCTAAGCTTCCTGAATGTTAGTATATTCGTTTTCCTATGTATTTATCAAATGTTGGCACGATTCTGAATCGGAAACAAGAGAGACAAGAAATTGCAAGCGCCAAAAACTTGGTAGACAAGAATATGGCAAAGAATCCCGGAAATATTGGAAAAAAAAATATGAAACACAAAGTAAGGAAAAACAAATTCAGGATAGTTAGTTAAGTTTTCGATATTTATATAATATATTACATAACCCAATAGATAATTATATAATTCAAGCAAAAAAAACATTTTTGAGGTTTATGAACACACAGAAACATCCATTTAACTTCTCTTAAATGATCTGTGTCCAACTACACTTTATTGTACACGAGCTAGTGAAAATTCGAGGGAATTGCAAAAAGGAGATGGAATAGGGGGTTGGGGGCAACTCACTCTTCAGAAGAGTCAGAGGGACACATGATTTCGTAATATTTTGGAAAACTGAAAAACTTTTGTCTAAAAGTTTCTTTATGTTCTAGGCTCCCCCTCACCCAAAAGAAGATCCTAAGACACCCATCCTTTCAGACTCGAACCAATGTGTAGTTGAGTTTTGCTAACAAAGGGCCACCTAGTTAAAAGTACAGGTTAAAGTTTCTCAAATATTAAAACAGTAACAGCAACTTCCCAACTTTCCAACACTAAGTACTGGAAAAGAAAAAAATAGTGGTCATTATTTTTTTCAAAAAGATTTTTTCTTTCTTTCTTTTCTTTTACTTTTTTTCTGTTTTTTTTCTTTTTTTCAAAAAGAAAAAAAATAGTGGTCACTATTTTTCTTAATTACGTGTTCGGGTGTTAAACATTTCTCCACGGTGTCTAAGCAGGGTTACCACCTCAAGTGATTTATCACTATTTCTAGCAATTTATTATATTGTCTAAATAAAAAATCACTAAACTTACACATAAATCACAAGATTATTGAAGAAAATAACTAAATCAACCAGAAAATCACTCAAATCTAGTGATTTTATTGTCACCCAGTGTCTGAGAGCGTCTTCTACAGTCGTCAAAAAACAATTCATCAGTTTTCATTCAGAAATTGGATCGGTCTCCGAGAGAAAAACCTTCAATATTATCTTAGCATCTCGAATTATATATTGATACTTCTCTAATTCAACTTGCGCTAAAATCACGCTAAGGTGCTGGTGTTGTGAGAATTTCATTTTTTTTTTTTTTTTTTTTTTTTTTTTTTCTTTCCATCAGGTGATAACAATTCACTGTTAATGGTGCTAGCAGTTTTAGTGCCCATAAGTGCCATGTTGAGGCAAAAGAAATCTTATTTTCATCAATTTCGTACGTTCGTTCAATAGGAGAAATCTCCTGTCAACAATATAGAACAAAAAAACTCCTATCATCCTCAAAAAGCACCTAATGCTAATTCTGTCGCCTAAAATCGGCCTTGATTTCAAAAGTAAAATCATGAACAACTTCACCGTTGATATGAACGATCTTGCCTTTATGACACAAAAACATGCAACATTGGTGCATACAGAAACATCTTCACAATTAAGTCGAGCCAAAACCAGAGGCCACGACAAAAGCAAGACCTCTGACACGTATTCCCAAAATAAAACAGTGCGTCTTACGACAAGCAAGTCTTAGACAAGCAAGTCTTAATCCATTGGATCCATTAGTACAGGCATATTCACATTGTGAAAAGTAAGGAAGACTCCCCATGGTTGGGACAAAAGATTTTTCGTACCCCTGATCAGACTACCTATTATCATAGTGCAAATTAAAACCAAAACTAAGAAATAACAGCCAGTTTCACACTGTTATTTATACACATTTTCATCTTTTAACTAAAAAAGTACCCATGAATAGCCATTCTCCTCACAATTAAGATTATAAAAATATTAAAATCATGCCCATCAGTTTCAGACACAACAATATCCATGCAAACTGAGAGCAAGAGAAATTCAACAGGTCTCGGAACAACCGCTCTTGAGGGACCAAATTCACTAAAATAAAACTTTGGTCGAATGCTCAGGACAGGCCGACGTGGCACACTACTGTGGCTATCTTAGGCACCTCTAGACATGAGGGGAACCAAATCTAAGCAATATAAACTATCTGATTCACCCCTATTCACGACTCGTATAGGGCCTCCTAAGTCTGAAGAAGAGGATAGGAAAGATAAAATAACTGCGAAGACCATAGTCCTAGTACGTGTGCAGTAGCACAACTATAAAAAATACAGGTAAACTGTAAGGATAACAACACCCAGAATGAAAGAACAATCGTAAAGCTAAGATTTCTGATGGGGAGTTGGGGACAGACCCAAGGTCAGCACCCTCCGCCCTGCAGTTGTCTCCATCATAAGACGGAAAATTTTTCATGTATCGGAAAATTTCAAGTACTGCGTTTGTCTTCAGCAGAAACAAACTGACTTTAACTTTGAAGAGCTAAAATATGAAATGTCAAGCATACTGTACAATACTAGTCTGAACTGAGCTTGTTATAGTGCCCATCATGCTTACAGTTGATCTTGAATTAGTGTACGCTGTATATTTTTTGGTTAGAACATTGAGTTTTAAACATTTTTGCGGTAAATAATAGTGGAATTAATGTTCAGTTCAGATAACATATTATGAGTTTAACATTAGAGTAAGATAGTAAACCTTGGAAAGGCAACCTTCTTTCTATGCCCTATAGTTCTGTCCAGCCACAACTGACAGCTGATTTCTCAAACTATTTGATACAGCTTAGAAAATGATTTTTTTTTAACTGATGAGAAAGGAATGATGCTTTACATACTTTCCTTGATAGTTTTCGCTCTATTGTCATTCTAAAAGCAATAGCGACAAAAACTTGGGATTTCTAAAGTATGCAGCAAAAAAGAAGAAATATTTACTTCGGTAGATAAATCACTAGAAGAATCATCCATGTTTCTGAGAACTAAATTTAATTTGAGACATTGGATTTTTAGGAAATATCTGTGGCAACATATATTTTAAAGGGTACTTTCCCATTATGTGGACACGTCTAAAAAGTCAAGTTTGGTTATTGTTAATGAAACAAAACAAAATAGGATGAAAATACATTAGTTTATAAACAAATTTGGAATATATATTTGCGAATAGGGGGTGGGGGTGGGGGTAGGGGGTAAAGCATTGTATATATTAAATACGTAACCTAACCTAACATAGGTACCTTCCCCTCTCTAAACCCCAAAAATAACAGTTTAAATATAGTTCCCAGAGTGAGAAACCCCTTAATACTTGTTTATACAACATCAGATAGCGTCGAATCTTTGCTTCTGTCGAGTGTATGCCTCGGGTTTTCGTGACTGGTTTTAAGGTGTCCACATCATGGGAAAGTACCTTTTAAAGTTATTTCATTCCATTACAGGAGACGCCTTTCAAATATTCCATTGAAGATCCAAATCGAAAAAAAAAAAAAAAAAATGTTAACATTACCAGTAGCCTACCACCAAAATCTTTTTCCAACAGCATTGTGACAAATTTTGCTTGCGTGATGCCGCTATGCCTAGAACCCAAATAGCTTTTGCATATATACATCCAACGTTTTAAAGACTCAAGATGATTCTACAACCAAAATCCCCCCTGTCCGCAAGACCCTTTGCTCATCCAAGAAAAACTAAAGCTTCGTGAATCAAGATGGTACAAGGAAGTAAATTTCGACCAGTCAAACCCAGGTGGTTTCCAGGTCCCAACTGGCTAATTTTACTAACTTTAATTTTAAGCAGCTTTTGTGAGCAAGATAAAAAAAAATACCGTTCCAAAATGCTTAATTTTTTATAACCATAGTCTCGGACAACGACCTCTCCTTTGGTATCACCATGGTTGAAACATGCTTTGAGATATAAACCAATATGAGCGTTGCCACAATGGTTGCAGCAGTAGCAGCAACCTAGTAAAGAGCAAACCACGGCCCAACCAAATTTTATAAACGCAAATTGTAAGAAAATGTCTAGTGAGAAACATTTTCCAATGAACGCTGATTGACAAATATTAATTATTACTCAGCTTTAACAACATAGGGACTTTTAATTATTTTATTTGTCTAGTATTGAAAAAGACCCTGTAACCTCTCCAAAATACTGTCAGGTCGATAGAAAAAGTACATAAATGAAATCAACATTGTCAAAAACCCTAGGCTGGAAACTTAAAGTCTCTAACTTTAAAGAACAAGAAAAAACATCTTTTTGTGTGAGTAGCACTGATGCACTTCCTTTTTTCCCCTTTTTCCCCAGGAGTGCTCGTGCTAAAACACCGGTCGTAAAATATTAGGAGAGGGCTCATTTGAACAGAAATTTCAATTTCTAGCGCATTTTTAAGTAACAAAAGAGATCGCATCAGCAAAGTGCCATTTTCTGCCATCTTGTGCCACAAAACATCAATTTTTGTCCAAAGAGGACCAAAAGTCCAGGGAATGTTAATTCTAAGATATCTAATCGAATTGTCATGGTTTAAATCCACTTAACTGGGGATTTACAGCTCACTATTGCGAAAATCGAGGGACATCACATATTACTATAGGTAGTAATACTATTATGTCTCCTCTTTATGTTTTTTTTTCTCTCAGAGGTGATCTTGCTGAATCAAAGATTCAAGCTAAACCAAATATAATCGGAGAAGGGGGCTCACTCAGATAGAAACTCATATTTCTAGCGTCTTTTTTAAGTCATGAAAAGATCGCAACACAAAAAAGTGACATTTCCTGCCACAAAACAGTAATTCAGACCAAATAGGGTTATAACGCCACTAAGTGAAAAATTCTGAGATGGCCAATCGACTGAAAACTATTTAACAGCTGTATAGATAATTTACATCTCCACCTCTAACTCTTCCCCCTGAAATCTCAAGCTTCTTTTGTGGTTTTTCCTAAAATTTTTCGCTCTCCGAAGCCCATAGAGCTTTGGGGAACTTGGACAAACTTCATGCTCTTCATGTATTCTCCAGTTACATAAATTCCATTTATTTTAGCATTAACTTATGTGAAAAAGCTAATCTTGGGTAGTAGGGGGGTTTCAGCATAAGATGGCGAAGATCCATAGAGACAACAAAGAAAAAACAATCCGCTTGATGTGCCATTTCATGTCCAACCTAAATATAATAAATATTTTCGTCGCAAATAAGAAAGATAAGTCGGAAAATATTGTCCTCTGATAAAAATGAATAAAAAAATAACTTATTCAAAATAAGTCCTATTTGTAGGTGCCTAGCAGCTGAGCTATATAGATGGAACATTCAGAGATTTTGAGGAAGTGATACACGAGCTAATTCCATAAAGTTTCGTTCACATGGCTCTACCACTTTCTTTAAATATAGAAGATGGTCACAAAAGTCCTCTGTTAGAAAAGGGATATTTATTTTCTCTCTTTCGCTGTTCTGATAAGCTATGCCTGCTTTTTGTCACTATCACAAATTTCCTCCCAGCGAAATATGCGTATATGTCTGATAAACGACTTATCGCATAGCCCTAAAGAGCCTAATTATACATTTTTTTTTTAAACTAGAGTACGTGATTCTGATGAAAGTCTGTGAAGGAATTCAGGAACGCAAATATAACAAAAGGCGAGATTTCTGCGAGAGTTCTCTTGATACTATTTACTAAGTGAGTGAACCTTATATGTTGCATAAAAATATAATAGTGCCAAAGAACGATACTTCACAAAAACTGAAATTTCTTCAGTTCTGCAAGTTCTCAAAGACAGCGGTGATAATATACGAACATATTTCGAGACCCTTAGCTACATAAGAAAGTTACACAAATTTTGTAGGAAAGTAGAGAGAGAGGTAGAGAGAAAAACTTGCATTCAATGCTTTATTATAGCAAAAACTCATGTTGACTTTGTATTACGGTATTATCTCCTAAGTTAGAAAGAGGTCCTTATGCAAGTTTTATTGTGTATTTTAAAACACAAAAAGAGAAAAATAAATAATTTTGAAGCAACAAAGTTTTTAAGATCTAAGAAAAGAGCGAAGGTGAAGATTAAAACGAACAAAAAATACTTTTTTTTGCAGTTTATGCATAATACATCTGCAAAACTAGCTCAAATAAACAAACCCATGATATTTCAATAAATTTGTAGAAATCTGACAAATTAGCGCTTCACTGAAAACTGAGCTAAATTGAGTTTTATAGAAAATTTAAATTGTAAACTAAAAGAGACCGATATTATGGCAGGGGAAAGATTAATGGGAGCCGGATAAATTAGGTTTTTTATTTTCTGCAGATTAGTCAATGCGTTTTCTACTCCTAAGAAAATATCCTGTTAGGTTTCGTGTTTTCAGTAAAGCACTAGTTTTTTCAGCATTCTACAAATATGGGGAAATATCACGAGTCAGTTTATTTGAGCTAATTTTGCAGATATATGTTGCTTTTGAAATACACGCTCTATCTATCAATCTTTTTATACTGTGAAGCAATAATTCCCAAAACCCTCTTCTGTGGACCAACAATGTTGATAAGGAACTTGAATTTGTGATGATTTGCTTGAAACTTAAAGAGGTGACTAGGCTGGTAGAATCTGATTCTTTTGTTTAGGGCCGTATCCAGGGGCTGCCCGGTTTGAACCGTCTCCGAAATTTTTATCCGTCTCGTACAAAACTAAAAAAAATACTTATGAACAAATCTTTCAACACATAAATCTTGATAATCATTATCCCCTTTTTACCCCCCCCCCTCCCGAACAAAAATCCTGAATACGACCCTACTTTTGCTCCAGTTTTTCCTATAGTAAAGTGGATATAGTTGTACAGAATAAGTATGACTAACAAAAGAATTTCCCGGAAGATTTTTAATTAAAAGCCCTGGATAGCTGTTGTGACTTAAAAATAGCGAACGTGTCTTTTATCAGCGCATTGCTCTCAAAGCTACATTCTGAGCAAAGTCTTTTTACGCGCTGTTTAAAATCTAAGAATAACTCAAACCCCCATTATGCTGCAAGATCAACATTTCTATTTAATATATGTCAGATGTTTGTTTGCAACGAAGTTTAACGATGCAACTATGAAGACAAAGAAATGTGCAAAAACAATATAAATTCACTATTTTGCAGGATACCTGTCACTTGGTATTTTCTCTTGTTGATAAAAGCAATAACACACCGTTTTCACCGCCAGTTGAACCTGGGCAAGATCCAGCCATCGACTAATCGAAACCCAAGATTGCAGGTAACAGTAAAATATTTTTTCGGCCCTCCAAAATCTAAAGCAATCATCTTTTTATCAGAAAAAGGTAAAAATGATACAGAAATTATATTGCTGATTCTGGTGAGGATTACGAGTTATCTGACAGAAAAAATGTGTCAGGAATCTTTAGTCTCTCAAAAAATATAGCAAGGGGATTCAGCGTAACAGTGGTTTCATATTGGCTGAGTAGGTTCATCATACTGGTTTATTTAAGACTGATTAGTATGTAAACTTGTTTTTGATTGGTGGATTTATTTTTAGCTGACCAATTTTAGACTGTTTTACAATCTGAAGTTAAGTGGCTTTCACACTAAGTACGTAGCTTCATATAATAAGTGGTTAACATACGTTCGATTAATTTTAACCTTTTACACAAACAAGCTCTTCCCCACTAGGCTGAAGCAAAAATCCATAAAACCATCATAATTATCGCCTATGCCTAGACGATGATTATGATGAAAATTAATGGTATCATTCTGAATAGATGATACTACCCAAAAATTGATTTTGAATAGTATCATCATAAGCAAACTATTCAAAAATTAATCCTACTTCTTCTCCCACAAAGTTTCGATCGCGCACGGACAACTGATACAATAACTACAATTGTTGACCCGGTTTTTCTTTCGGAATTAATTATATCAGCTTGTCTAGCCTACATGATAAAGTCAACTTAGTAGGCTATGTATGAATCCCACCAAATCAGCATGATCATACACGGGCGTTCAAATTTTTAAGTGACTTGAGACACTCATTGCTCTTATTAAAGTTTGCCCATTAGTACCCTGTATTGCGACAATACAACAGATTGATGTGACAAAAGCCAGAAACTGAAACATTATTTTATTTTATAGGTCTGCTGTGACAATCAGTTGTCAAATAGTACACATTATGCAAAACAAACGGACATTTAAAGCTTTCAATTAAATGAGCCTTACCTGTGTACAAGATTTGCCAATAAATCATTGTGTCTTAGTCGATAATCGGTATTTACTTTGTTATAGTTGACTGTCAGAGACCCAGATTTGATACAGCGCTCCTAAAATATGAATATTACTATCAAGAGGGGATTTACAAAACGTCATATGGCCTATAGCCTAGATATTCTAGGGGTATACTGAAGCCAGGGTTGCAACCACTAGTGATTTATAACAATTTCTAATGATTTTTTTTATAAAGTCTAAGCAAAAAAATGACAAAATCAGCACATAAATCTCTAAGACTATTGAAGAAAATCACTAAATCAACCAAAAAATCACTAAAATCTAGTGATTTTTTTCTCACCTGATGGCAACCCTGACTGATGCACTATACAGCAGGAGAGTCGGACTAGTTAATTATTAGTAATGAAACTTTGCCGTCCAAGGTTTATTACTACTTTTTTTACTTGTAATTCCGCTAACTCACTATCACTAACATTTTAGTTCTAAAAATAGTTTAATTAATAAAATGGATGAAAACATAAAAAAAACTAAACGATTCTTAAAAAATACATAATTTGAAGAACTTAAAAATACCTAACCTGGCATTACATTCATTAGCGAGCATAAGAATATTCATTGCGGTTAAGCATAAGGGATGAATGGGCTACTGGGCTGACCTTAAGATAAGTCTACGCGTGCCGTGTATATAGACATAAGTCTACGCGTGCCGTGCCGTAAGTCTACGCATGAGTAGTAACCAAGGTACTACTTCTGAGCCTTGTATACGCCGTTTCAAAGAGATTCCTTTCTGTGCTATTCTGGACCTTGTATACACCTTTTCAAAGAGAGTGAGTATCCTCTCACATGGCCTAATACTTCTATGGCATGTTGTTTGTGTTATTTCAATTTATGGTGGGACCATGCTAATTTAATAAAAGGAAATAGAATTAAATGTTTTTTCAGAATTTTTTTTAGTTATAATTTTTTAAAATTTGTTTTTTTTATTTTAAAAAATGTGTAAGAAAAATTTCCTTTTAGTATTATGTTTTTTTTTAAAAACTTTTATATTATTTTAAGTGGTTTCATTTATATAAATAGTCATGCAGTTGAAAAGGGTAATTAAATATTTATTTTACGAGATTTTCGAATTTTTTTTTTTCGAAAAGATATTTGCGAAAAGATATTTGCGTAGACGCTTACAAGGGACATTGCTAGAAAGTATTCAATAGCTTAATTGAAAAGTAACGATAGAATGACATTGTGACTTGACCTAGCTTTACCTCGCCGATGTGGTCTGTATAATACTTAAGTAACTTTTTAAAAATATTGTCAATTTAAAAAGAAAGGGCTGAAACGTGTTTGGAGGGGGGGGGGGGGCATAGAGGGGTGAGGGGCACGAGGGTTCAGTTACAGAGGATACAGTTGCTCGGAGGGATTTCGGTTATACGCGGGTTCAGTTACAAGGGGGGTACAGGTGCACGGGGGGTATCCCTTTTTTTTTCGTAAATCGGGCTCCCTGTTTTCAAAATCCCTTTTTCTTCTGAGGCTTGGAGCATTTGGTGACTAGATATTAAACGTAATGAAATTTAGCACGGAGGTTCAGTTGTACAGGGATTTCAGTTATACAGGGGTTCAGTTACATGGGGGTTCTTTGTGTTAAATAAGTAGTTTTTGTATCTTTTAAAAGATCTTTACGGGGATTGAGAGACTCAGTTGCCTAATTCCGTGTGATTTTTATTTACTTGATGATCATTAAAAACGAAATTTTTTTGTTAAATAAGTAGTTTTTGTATCTTTTAAAAGATCTTTACGGGGATTGTGAGACTCAGTTGCCTAATTCCGTGTGATTTTTATTTACTTGATTGTCATTAAAAACGAAATTTTTTTGTTAAATAAGTAGTTTTTGTATCTTTTAAAAGATCTTTACGGGGATTGAGAGACTCAGTTGCCTAATTCCGTGTGTTTTTTCTTTAATTGATGGTCATTAAAAACGAAATTTTTTTGTTAAATAATTATTTTTTGTATATTTTAAAAGAGCTTTAAAGGGATTTAGAGACTAAGTTGCCTAATTCCAGGTGATTTTTATTTAGTTGCTGGTCATTAAAAAATATAATATTGTTTTATCTTAGTATTTTTTGTATCTTTTTAATAGAGCTTTATGGGGATTGAGAGACTCAGTTGCCTAATTCCGTGTGATTTTTCTTTACTTGATCGTCATTAAAAATTAAATTTATATGTTATTTAAGAAGTTTTTGTATATTTTTAAATTGCTTTACGGGGATTGAGAGACTCAGTTGCCTAATTCCGTGTGATTTTTCTTTACTTGATGGTCATTAAAAACGAAATTTTCGTGTTAAATAAGTAGTTTTTGTATCTTTTAAAAGAGCTATAAGGGGATTGAGATACTCAGTTGCCTAATTCCGTGTGATTTTCTTTACGTGTTGCTCATTAAAATAGACAGAAATGTCTTACTTACTTCGAGATTTTAAATTTTATATGTGCTTTACTGGGATTGTGAGACTCAGTTGCCTAATTCCGTGTGATTTTTCTTTACTTGATTGTCATTAAAAACGAAATTTTAGTGTTAAATAAGTAGTTTTTGTATCTTTTCAAAGAGCTTTACGGGGATTGAGAGACTCAGTTGCCTAATTCCGTGTGATTTTTCTTTAATTGATGGTCATTAAAAACGAAATTTTTTTGTTAAATAAGAAGTTTTTGTATCTTTTAACAGAGCTTTACGGGGATTGAGAGACTCAGTTGCCTAAGTCCGTGTGATTTTTCTTTACTTGATGGACATTAAAAACTAAATTTTCGTGTTTATTAAGTAGTTTTTTTATCTTTTAAAAGATCTTTAATGGGATTGAGAGACTCAGGTGCCTAATTCCGTGTGATTTTTCTTTACTTGTTGGTCATTAAAAACTCTATTTTTATGATAAATTAGTTTTTTTTGTATCTTTTAAAAGAGCTTTACGGGGATTGAGAGTCTCTGTGGCCTAAGACCTTGTTTTTTTTTCTTACATGATTTTAAAATAATTATAATTATATGTGTTTTATTTTTTGTTATTGTAACTTTAATAGGATATTTACGTGTAGTGATCGACTCTGTCGCCTAACTCCGTCTGATTTTTTTTTACGTGATGGTCATTAAAAACGAAATTTTTGTGTTAAATAAGTAGTTTTTTATATTTTAAAATAGCTTTACGGGGTTTTAGATACTCAGTTTCATAATTACGTGTGATTTTTCTTTAATTGATGGTAATTAAAAAAGAAATTTTTGTGTTAAATAAGTAGTTTTTGTATCTATTAAAAGAGCTTTAATGGGTTTGAGAGACTCAGTTGCCTGATTCCGTGTGATTTTTCTTTACTTGGTCGTCATTATAAAATAAATTTTTGTGTTAAATAATTATTTTTTTTATCTTTTAAATGAGCTTTACGGGGATTGAGAGACTCAGTTGCCCTATTCCGTGTGATTTTTCTTTACTTGGTTGTCTTTAAAAATGAAATTTTTGTGTTAAATAAGTATTTTTTTTATCTTTTAAAAGAGCTGTAAGTGGATTGAGAGACTCAGTTGCCTAATTACGTGTGTTTTTTACTTACTTGGTAGTCATTAAAAAAGAAATTTTGGTGTTAAATAAGTAGTTTTTATATCTTTTAAAAGAGCTTTACGGGGTTTGAGAGACTCAGTTGCGTTTTTCCTTGTGGTTTTTGTTTACTTGGTGGTCGTTAAAAACGAAATTTTTGTGTTAAATAAGTAGTTTTTGTATCTTTTAAAAGAGCTTTACGGGGTTTGAGAGACTCAGTTGCCTGATTCCGTGTGGTTTTTCTTTACTTGGTAGTCATTAAAAACTAAATTTTAGTGTTAAATTAGTAGTTTTTGTATCTTTTAAAAGAGCTTTAATGGGTTTGAGAGACTCAGTTGCCTTTTTCCGTGTGGTTTTTATTTACTTGGTGGTCATTAAAAACGAAATTTTTGTGTTAAATAAGTAGTTTTTGTATCTTTTAAAAGAGCTTTAAGGGGTTTGAGAGACTGTAATGCACTAGTTTTTCAGTAAAGACACTCAATATCCTAAAAGTGTTTAATTCAAACTTTTTTAAAACTTCAAAATTTTTCAACTTTAGTTATTTTTTTCTTTTCTTACATAACATAAAATGTCAAAGTATGATTACAGTTGTAGCACGTGTTATCTATGATTGTTCAAAGACAAGACGTGACATTAACACTAGCATTCTATGATCGGGTCTTGACAGTGCTCTTTGATTTGTCATAGACACGATGTGACTTTCCCACTGGTATTCTATGACTGGTTATTGACACAACCTAATCTATTGCATGTATTAAATCAGTATTTTTTACGCAGTGGAACGATAAACACATAAGTCATATCTTTAAAAAAAAAGTGAAGATGGAACATTTTAATAAAGTGTGTTTACATAACAAGGTTATTTTATCATTGAATGCCGACAAAGAGAAATATTTCAACTTTGAAACAAGTACAGGTGGTAGCACTATTGGAAATGTATGCATGCATTGTCATGACAGTAAGGAATTAAATTTCTTTGGAATACCGAAAAAATTCAACTCTTATGTTGGTGGTTATGCGAGATTGAGATCTCCAGAGATGATTGCACTCAAAGAGAATGCCAACATAAAAATAATCATTGATGATAGAGGACAACTCCTTGCTACTGTTGCAGGTAACACATTACCTACTGATACATCCAATCGTCACCTTTCAGGTATTAGCATTCAACGGAAGATCAATAAAAGAAAAGCCTACTCTTCTACTAATATCGTAAACCATATCTTGTGTACGTGCCGAAACTGTTACCTGTGTAAAAATAATGTGATAATAGACAGTGAAATTGCCAGAAAAATAAAAAGGGCATTGTCAGAAAATATCACGATGGAATATAAAGATGAATCGATGAAAAACAAAGCACCAGCAAACGTTACTGACATTGGTCAAACAGTCATTGAACCAAATAATACCAAAGACGAAAAGCATATTGAGCCTTTTGATGAGACACCAGTAAAAATTGTGTATGACTCAAAATGGAATAATGATTATTCTACTGATTACGAACTAAGAGAAGACAATAGCTATAATATCAAGAGAGAACATGGTGAACTATTTTATGGAACAGATTCAAAATGTCCAAAGTTAATTGTTGATATTAATAATGTATCATAATATATTTATTGTATTAATATTCTACATAGCATTATTTCATTAAAAATATATTTTGCATTACATTGTTATGTGTTCATTATTTTTAGAGTAAGCTAGCATATCAAACGTTTAGAATGTCTAATAAAACGTCGGAGATGTAAGAAAAGGAATTTGCATACATCTATTGTCAGACACATTGGGACAAATTTTTTCTTGAATTCACCTCCTGGATAAATAAAAAAAGACATTTCATTCAAGAAATTATGACGAAACTCTAATTAAGCTACAAACTATGTCTTGAAGTTACCTCATGGATACACAATGCAGAAATTTAATTTAAGAAATTATCAAAAATTGTAAGTAAGTAGCAAATTCTTTCAAAAATATGTTAATACGTTTAAGCAATAAATATCTTTAAGCTTAACCCGTCTTTATTCTTTAGAATAGTTTAGTAGCAAATTCTTTCTTGAATTCACCTGCTGAATAAACAAAAAAGACATTTCGTTCGAGAAATTATGACAAAATTCCAATTAAGTAACAAACTATTTATTGTTTTCATGACTTAGATACACGTTCTAGAAATTTAATTAAAGAAATTATTAAAAAATTCTCTTTAAGTAGCAATTTCTTTCTTGAAGTCAACTCTTGGATACACAATACGGAAATTTCATTTAAGAAATTATGAAAAAAAACAATTTCTTTCTTGAAGTCAACTCTTGGATACACAATACAGAAATTTCATTCAAGAAATTATGAAAATATTTGTAAGTAAGTAACAAACTCTTTTCGTTTTCACCTCTTGGATATACAGTACAGATACTTCATTCAAGAAATTA